>NW_020222453.1:0-5934 GCF_003070985.1 Temnothorax curvispinosus
CTTCGCTTTATCGCAAATCCGGGTACGGCTCTACCGCCCCCCGAGCATCTGGTCCTTCGAGCCGGATATCATATCTTCGCGATTAGTCTATTACCGCCGACCTTTCGCGTGTCCTTTCATTGTTCTAAGTCACCGAATCTTTCTGTAACGCGTAGTGCCATAGCTCGTGACCTTGCGGGTCTCGCAGGATCTCCCGTATCGCAACGCTCGCTTCGCAAAGGGAATTCTCGCGTAGCATCGCGCAATCGGCCATTAGCCGCCTGTAATTTACGCGAATTCGCTGAATTTCTTATTCTCGCATTAACGAGGTGCAATAACGCTCGGCGTGCTGACAACTCGTGTCTCGCGCGGTATCTCTCGTGCAACGCTAGCTTCGCAACGGGAATACGCGTGCGAACTTCGTTCGTCATAGCTCGGGCCGCAGCCGTTAATCGCCTTAAAATCGAATCCGCGCTCGCCGCGGTAATTAGTCGACATTTAATTGACTTGATCGTAACCGAAATATTCGGTCGAATATCCGAGTATTCCGGGCCAGCGATACTTTCGCGCATAGAGACAACGGCCGTGGCCTTCGATTACGGGCCGGTCTCGCGCGCGTTGGTTTTCTGTATAGTCTCGAGCATCGCTCGTGTTTACGTCGTTGCGAGGTACGTACCGCCCAACCCAGCACTTGTATTATCCCGACATTCGTGCTCCGTCCGAGAGTACCATCGCTCGAAAATATTATTGTCACCGATCGAGAATATTTGCCTTTCGAACTCTGCGACGCGTGTTTATCGCGCGAATCCAACGGCTGATATTCTCCGCGTTCAACTCGAGGAATATTATCGAGAATATTCCCTCGGGACTTGCGCGAGCGCCGAACGGAGCCGTCCGTTACCCCTCACCTTGGCGACCTGACTTTCGTGATTGTTTTCGCCGGGTTTCGATATTGTTGGTTCGAGTTGCCGTCGCCTCCGACTGCCTATTCGTCGTTTACCCTTCGCTCTTAGCTTCGTCTGTCTGTGGTGGACGACCCCTTTGTTACATCATGTCGAAAAACGCATATGCTCGTCGCGAAGTATGCAATCGGCGTATGCAAGAAATACACGACCTCTCCCTACAAGCCGCGACCGACGCGGCAATACGAGCGACCTTCCTCGCTCGCTACTCGAGCGTAGCGAAGATCGCGGACGATTTTGAGGCTACCCACCTGAAGGTCATCCAAGAAGCGGCGGATTTCGAGGTCGAGGACGAAATCCGAGCCAGTTTCGATAAAATGCATTACGCCGTAAAGAGTCGATATCACCGTGAAACGGGCGCGCCATTCGGAGGCGCGCCGGCACAGCCCTCGGGTCAGGCCTCGGTGGTCAAGTTGCCTAAGATCCCGCTACCGCAGTTTTCCGGCGACCTTACGTTGTGGCCTTCCTTCATCGCGTTGTTCAACGCGTCGATACACAACCAGCAGATTTCCGCAATAGAAAAATACCAGTATCTGCTGGCTTCACTCAAAGGGGAACCACTCAACGTGGTGAAAAACCTGCCGTTTTCCGATGAGTACTATCTGATCGCTTACGACTCGCTGGTCGATCGATACCGGAATAAGAGAAGGTTAGCGGACCATCACTTGAATTCGATAATCGAGGCAAAGCCATTGAAGGCGGAGACGGCCGAGGCTCTTCACCACTTATTAGATACGTTTACCGAGAACACGCGCGCGCTCGCATTGATGAAGTTCCCTACCGATTCATGGGACTTTATCCTACTGAAGTTTTTGTTAGACAAGCTTCCTCGTTCCCTTCGGGAAAAATTCGAGTCGGCTCACCGGGCTGAGGAGATACCGCGATATACACAACTCACGAAATTTCTAGCGGAGCATTGTCAGGTTCTCGAGGCCGTCGCGGGCCCGTCCTCCAAAACCAAGTCCACACCGGTCTCTTCGTTCGTGACTAACGCGGCCGATTGCCCCGTTTGTAAGGAGTCTCACTACGTGTCGAAGTGCTCCCAGTTTCTAAAACTCTCGCCGAGGGAGAGGCAGGCTAAGGCTCGCGACTTGAGATTGTGCCTCAACTGCCTGCGCTCGGGGCATGGCATGAAAGACTGTCCGTCCGCGTGGGCATGTCGGTCCTGCGGCACAAAGCATCATACGCTTCTGCATTACGAGCAGAGCTCTAATACTACCCCTAAGCCCGAACCCATTAGCGCGACTCCTGCCGAACCGGACGCCGTACCCGCTCCTCAGTCGGAGGATGCGCCGATTGTAACAATGACTAGCCTGGCCAATAGAATCGTCCTCCTGTCCACCGTACGAGCCGAGGCGATAGACGCGCGTGGCAATGCGTTCCCCGTACGCATACTGCTGGACAGCGCGAGTCAGGCCAACTTTATTACCGAGGGCTGCCTCCGGAAGGGCGGCTTTCGTCGCACCAAACACAGTGCAACCGTGTTGGCGATAAACGAAGCCAGGGCGGCCACGACGAGGGGCCTCACCTCCCTCGTGATCCGCGCGCGCGGTCGCGACGACACTCGGTTCTCGATAGAGGCTACGGTCCTCTCGCGCATAACCTCGCCGCTGCCTAATGACAAGGTGGAGGTCCAGCCGTGGAAACACTTGAAGGGATTGCCGCTCGCGGATCCCGAATATTTCGTGCCCGGCGGTGTTGACATCCTCCTGGGGGCGGACTCGTTTGTGTCGATATTACGGGATGGCCGTCGTAAGGGGGAAAAGGGAGAACCCGACGCCTTCAATTCAGTCTTCGGATGGGTCCTGACGGGCGCGGTATCCCCGTCAGTCCAAGCAGCACCCCTGAGGTCATTCGCGACTACGCTGGAGTCGATCGAGACATCGGTGGGTCGCTTTTGGCAATGGGAGGAGGTGCCGGAGGACGCTTCTTGTTCGGACGAGGATCGACGCTGCAAGGAGATCTTCGCTCAGACCGCGTATCGTGACCCCTCGGGTCGTTTCGTGGTCTCGTACACGTTCGTGTCGGATCCTCCTACATTTGTCGGCTCGCGCTCCATAGCGGTTAGTCGTCTCCGCACACTAGAACGTCGATTTAAATCTGATCCGGAGTTCAGAGTTGGTTACAATAGTTTCATGCAGGACTATCTCGACAGCGGACACATGGAGATAATTCGCACTCCATTCCCGTCGGATGGCCACATTTATTATTTACCTCACCATGGCGTACACAAACTCAAGCGGGAGGTCTCTCGTCCGCGCGTCGCGTGGGCACGTCGCGGCGAGGATAACCGCACGCGTGATCTCTCTCGTCCGCGCGTCACATGGGCACGTCGCGGCGAAGAGGTCCGCGTAACCGTCGCTTTGTTTGGACGAGGTCGAGTCTCTATACACTCACCTCGTCATTGCGTACCGTCGAGTCACCTACACTCACGGTGCCCTTGGACTCCGCTGTCTCGGCGTATCACCACTCGGGTGTCGCCGAACGGTAGGACCGCATTACCGCCGTCTTGGCGTGTCACCAGTCGGGTGTCGCCAAACGGCCGGGCCTCACTCGGAGGTCATAACCGTCGAGTCACACACACTCGCGGTGTCGTTGGATCCCGCCGTCTTGGCGTATTACCATGGCTCCCCCGCTTTCACGGAGGGCTCATCGGGTGTCGCCAAATGACCGGACCTCATTCGGAGGTCCCGCACAGGCTTGTTCGCTTCGAACCCCGAGTTGAACCTTCTCACAGTTCGGAAACCCCTCCGACCGAGGAGGAAAAAATCGTATCGCTCGTGGCGCTCGATCCGCCTGACGCGGTACATTCATTGCTAGAAAGACCCTCTTCAATCGAGAAAATTGGCCGAATTATAGCATACATTTTCAGGTTTGTACATCACCTCCGTGCAAAATCTGCTCCTACGACTTTGGCCATAGATCAGCTCGAACTGCATTCCGCGTTACTACTCGTTGTGAAGAGTGTACAGGCGGATGCTTTCCGCGATGAGATCGATCGTCTTCAAAGCGGGAGAAGGCTCCCCAAGCCCTTTCGCAAACTTGCTCCCTTCCTTGATCCGGTGGGTATTCTCAGGGTGGGCGGCAGGCTTGCAAAATCCGGATTGACATTCGAGAACAAGCACCCTGCCTTACTGCCCTGTAAACATAGGCTCACGGATCTTGTCATCGAGCACGTGCACCGCACGAACATGCGCCCTGGTCGGCGCACGCTGCAATACCTGCTCACGCAACACTATTGGGTCCTCGGGGTGCATCGCGCTATACAACGCGTACTCTCGAGATGTCATCAATGTTTCCGCGTAAATCCACCCACTTCTCAGCCCCTCATGGCGGAACTACCGGCCGATAGGGTCCGACGGGTCAAGCCATTTTCGATCAGCGGCGTTGATTTCGCGGGACCGTTCAACATAGTTACGCGACGAGCCCGGGGAGTCTCCTCCGTCAAAGTATACGCGTGCCTTTTCGTATGCCTTTCGGTTAAGGCGGTGCACCTGGAAGCCGCCTTCTCGTTGTCCACAGACTCCTTCCTCGCTGCGCTGCGACGCTTTGTGGCCCGACGCGGACGCTGCTCGCTTCTCTACAGCGACTGCGGAACGAACTTTGTAGGGGCCGCGCGGGAGCTAGAAAGCCGCATGAGCCTCGCAGCGGAGCGAGAGAAGATCAAGTGGTCTTTTAATCCTCCCTCCGCGCCCCACTTCGGGGGCCTCTGGGAGGCGGGAGTCAAGACCTTTAAAACCCACCTGCGGCGGACCGTGGGTGATCAAGTCCTCTCAATAGAGGAATTCACGACGGTCCTCGCGCAGGTCGAGGCCGTCTTGAATGCCAGACCCCTCTGCCCGATGAGCACCGACCCTGCCGACCTCGAAGTCCTATCGCCGGGTCACTTCCTCACGATGGAACCGCTCGTCTCCGTTCCCACTCAAGACGTGACCCCGTTACCGATGAATCGGCTGAGTCGGTGGCAACTCGTCCGACGAATACACCAGGACTTCTGGAAGCGCTGGCATCAGGAGTATCTCCATACGCTGCAACAGCGTCCCAAATGGTGGACCTCAGTCAACCCGCTCGGTGTCGGTGCGTTAATCCTCCTCAAGGACGCCAACATGCCTCCTCTGCGTTGGAGGCGAGGACGAGTGGAGGCGCTGCATCCGGGCAGCGACGGCGTCCCGCGTGTCGCCACGGTGCGGGTGGCGGACGGCACGATCACGCGTCCCCTAGTGAAGCTGTGCCCCCTGCCGATGGGCCCTGCTCCACAGGCGACCGATTCAAATTGACAGTAAAATACAACTCGTTGTATTTTGGTGGGCGGTATGTTTGGCGCTCACCAAACTGTAGATAGATGCATGTATCATACTTAATTGTTTAGTCTCATTACTCGTTGTACATAGTATTCTTGCGTACCTAGTCTTAAGTATTTCGGTGACTCGCGTGAAACGTCGGCGGATCGCGATCAACGCGGAATCGATAATTGCGCGACTCACCAATCGGTGCTGCCCTCGCTCACCCCACGAGGGCACCCGCCTGAAGAACAAGTACTCGCTCGCGACACTGTTCCAGCGCCGCGAGCTCTCGGGACTCATCGTTACGACGTCTCGGAGCGCAGAGAGATTAACGGAGCACAGAGAGATTATCGGAGCAGGGAGACTTGCGCTAATATCCGGAGTCGCGAGATTATCCGCTCGCTCCCGAATAGTGCGATCGCCTATTTTCTCGGCCTGTTTGTGTGCTGCCTTTACCTGCTTCCTCCTGCTTGCTTGCTGCCTGCCTTAACTTACTGCTGCCTGCCTCGCTTTCGCCTTGCTTGCTGCCCTGCTTGCGCTGCTGCCCGAGCCCGATCGCGACGGAGCCGAAGCATCCAGGAGTCGACGGCACAACGAACGGTGAGTCGCATTTGCTTAAGATATCTCGCTTTGGGGGAGGCTTACTCCCCCTGGTCCTTCGAGCTTCGCTTTATCGCAAATCCGGGTACGGCTCTACCGCCCCCCGAGCA
>NW_020222454.1:0-5597 GCF_003070985.1 Temnothorax curvispinosus
ATATATTTATTATTTGGCCAGTCGGGTCGAACAAAAACGACTTTTGTGTTATATATATATATATATATAAATGCATGTAAATTATTAAAATTTATTATATATACATATATCGACAGTTTTTTATGTTTTAACTTGTATTAACTTTAAACCATTTTTAATAAATATCCCTGGTGAAGAAACACTTGCATAAGATACTTGCAATAATACTACACTTGCAATAATTTTTAAGAATTTTTCATGTTTTAAATTTATAATTTCTAAAAAAAATACCTTAACATCTTCAGATTTTAAAAGTTTTCCTCAAAAATTGTAGAATGAGATATCTTGGAATATTTCAAAATTCACACATAGAAAGAATTTCAGAAAAGAGATTATAGACTTTCTCAACATTTTTGAAGTGTTCCATTTGTATAAAAAGTCTAACGAATTTTCTAAAAAATTATAAAATTTATATGAGAGTTCTGAAATATGATGTGCAGAATTTCAAGAAAATTTTTCACCAGGGATATTGTACAGCAAAATTAATTGCGCATCGTAAATTGAAATAATAAATTTCTTACCAAGAGTAAATAGAATAATCCAGGAATATAATATAATCATTTTGCGACTGTAAAAAACGGAAAATATAGAATAGTTTCGTCTCCCCCGAATCGAATATTTCCATTTAAGTTAATATCAGAGAAAGAAATGTAAATGCATTTGAAAATTCAGGAAACTTACCCGACTCTCTCACGCTGTTGCTGCTTTTATGTAAGAAAGACACGCTAACCCTTCGGTTTCACTTAACGAGGTACTACACCACACCTTTTTAGAGACATAGTAACACCTACCATCACTATCAACAGATAAGATACGATATGTTATGAGTAATCTACCCCCACTCGATCGTAGACATGACCCTTATTAGAGAACAGATCGAAATCCAATCGTTTCATAAATATATTATGAGATTTATATTACTTTGTAAAATTAGTTGTCACGAAATCGCACGTAAAATTATTTGACAATCATTCCTCCGCATTTGGACGCACCATGTTGCCGTCAGATCAATAGAATTGGATTAAAATTTTGTTAATAAACGAGAGATAAGAGCATATTAATAGAATTTAACACAATTAAACAGATTAAACAGATCTAATTTTAGTCGAGCTAATACTTTTTTCTTAGGGAAAATTTCAACTCGTAATATATATAAATCTAACAAGCGCAGATTGCGCAGTCACAGCTATCTTATCAGCATTAAAGTAGAACGTAATCTTACTATATCTTCTCGCACAATGGATGTGTGCGTGAGTCATTGGAAAGTATACGAATCAGGTGAAACATGAGCGTTATACTGAGCGTCGCAAGTGGCAATATCTTGTCACTAAGAGGATGGATTTTTTTCATAATTTTACTTATATTCTATGGTAAGATAAGAAGCTAACGAGGGTGTGGTGTGAATTATTTAAATAAAACACGATAATTGACGAATATGAATAATATTCAGCGTCAAATTGTCAACATCTCAAACTTTCTCCCAGGAATAAGTCCGACGGAATCTCAACTCCGCATACCGGACGAGTTTAAGGAATGTTACGTGAATAATAACATGCATGATTTTCACCTTCCCATGAACATGCGCGTCCTGCTGGATATCATTCGCAAAGCAGAGACATATTCTTACTCTACGATGGATATCAGAACAATGTCATCCTCCCTGATGCACAGGTACGAAGCTTTCGACGTAAATCAAATTCATAAATAACATCTAGGCTAATACTAAATATTCTTGAAATATTCATAGAAATAACGTTCATACGAATTTCATAATGAAATAATAATTCTGAAGTAACATTCTAAGAATATATATTCTGGATATATTCAGAAATATTTGCAGAATGTAAAAGTGTATTTAAATGTTAGTAAAAAAAAAAACACTCCATTCATATCCGTATTTTGAATCTTTCAAGAATATTCAAAGGGCATGCATAATCGTTGCATAGTCAGAAGATATATTTCACATATATTAATTTAATTTAGAATATTCTGAGGGTACTCAACATAAATGTATATTCCGAAAAATTATAATGATAAATAAATATAATAATTTTATTGTAAAAAAATCTGACTTTGAAAAATCTATAAATTTGAATATTTATAATATACTTTTAAGTATTTCAAAAAATAAACGCGATATTTTATAAAATAATTATTTGGACGTGATCATTTTTATAAGTAATAGACTGAAACATATGTATTGCATAATAATTAAACAATACTTTAAGAAACAAAACGATTTATAAATTATTTTGATATTTTTTTTAGTAAAAAATATACAATGTGTACGTATTTTCTGAGAAAAACAATTTGAAAAATATTTGGTTTGCTATTGACTATGTATTACATTGTTAATCGATATAATATCCGATTTTCTAATTACAAACATATAAAGAATATCGTGTAAACGTGAATGTCGTGTCTTGCGAATGTGTTTTCGGAAAATATAGAATGAGAAATCTTGGAATATTTTAGAATTCACATGTAGGAAGAATTTTAGAAAAGAGGGCTATACGTTCCCATATTCACTACTAGTAAATCTATAGTGTACGTGACGTAAATTTTTTATAGACACTTTGTCAACATTTCTGAAAAGCATTTTAATTAGTATATAAAATCTGTGAAATGTTTCTAAAAAGTTATAAAATTTATATTAAAGTTGTGAAAAATTCTGAAATTTAAATAGAATTTCTGGAAAATCACGTAAATTTAAAAAAAAATTTTTACCAAGAATAAGTTTAACATTTTATAATTCATATTAGGGGTATTCAAATAAGTTAGAGTTTAACGGTTTGACAGGTTATGTCGGGTTAAAGTTGGGTAAAAAGTTAATTTTTACACTTTTAACCCAAAGATTAATGTGATAGGTTAATGAGTCACTTATGTATTTTGCATAACCTTAAAGAGTAGCGCGCCCAAAGTTAATTAATTAATTTTTTACTCGACTTTAACCCGACCTAACCTGTCAAACCGTTAAACTTTAACTTATTTGAATACCCCTATTATATACGATAAAGTATTGATAAATTATTACATATGTTATATTTATATGTATGAAAAGTAGGAATATATGGAAAGGGAAGAATATACATATATGTAATATTATTGATATGTAATATTTTTATATGTATAATATTAATTGTAAAGTTTGTGTTTTATAAACTCAACTTGTTTATAAGGACTTTGGATCTTCCTTTGTGTATATATTGCATTATTGCGTTGGTGCAATGTATGTATACATAGGGTAACTCCGGTATTTACGCCGCGCGAGGATTTACGCCGCAGAAGTCAGAAAAAAAAGAAGGAAGAAAGATACTTGCTCGCAATTATACTGTTATGTGCCTCTATGTCATATTAATATTGTGTTGTAATTTCAGTTCCTTACTGTTAATATTAACGAAACCGTCGTGAGTTGAATCGATTTCTCACCGTAGTAAGTAGCACGATCATATATTACGACCTACGTAAAATGATTACTGTATAGGGAATGTAATAAAAGGTTTTTTCATGAAACATAAGTGTAGAGGGATAGTAAAAGATGGAATACAGCAAAATACAAGTGCACAGCACTGATATTCTTTGTTTAGCTTGATATCTTGTACATTCCACCTGTTTAGGATATACGATCGACATTTTTAGCGTGCGGGATTTATGCCATAGTACAGACACTCCGTAAAAATCAAAATCTTCTGTGTTCTTTTTCCTTCTTTTTTTTATCGTATAACAATAAATTTTAATGCATCCTATCGTTCTTCTATTTTCTTTTTAAAATCTTTCAGTTTTATAATTGGTTTATCATTCTTACGCCTTAATAAACTTTTTACACATTTTATAACTTAATTTTATTGCCTTATTTATAAACATTACTTGTAATTTTTTATAAGGCGTATATTTCACCCATGAATGTCATTTATCCCACCTCTATGGGATATATGGCAAAAATGCAAAGGTTTCTAAAAGTTTTTGTTAATTAAATACAAAGAATGAATATTTCATATTTCTATTTTTTTATAGTAGTAGACAGTATAAATAATAAATTATTGGAATAATTTATTTGCCTTAAACATAGTAAATAGTACTCGATAAATTAAGTTTCCCTTAGCTACGGCGTATATATCGGAGTTACCCTATATATGTATTATACTCCATGCATATGTATTATATTCCTTTTTTCATGCGTATTAGATTTAAGCTTGATGGCATCAAACATTATAAAGATGTACAAGAAAGAGATGGAATACTTCCTTTTGGACAGTCTGGAAGACAAAGTGTCAAATATAAATTGATAAAGGAAATGGTTCCAGGAAAACCGGAACTTTTTCCGTTCGATGCACTCACAGCGATAGAACAGTGCACTTTACATCAAGCTATCTCAAATACAATAATGAAAGAAGATTCACGCGGCACGAGTACATTATGTGAAGAGATTGGTCAAAAGTTAACAAGTAATGCGTTTTTATGCCATTTATTTTCAAATACCTTTATATACTATATATACTTTTTATAAAAAATTTTGAATTAAACTGAATTGTGATATAGATAGAGTTTTATTTGCTAATCTATGGAATTGTCCGAGGGAATACGGAGTGATTCTTACGTCGTATGGAACTATTGCTCCAGGTGCTATTATAGGAGCCATTGCTGCTTCCCTTCAACATCAGAATGTTGGATTAAATCAAATCGTTAACACAGAAACGTTTGGTATTGTATTCGTAAAAATATTTTAAAAACTTAAGAGACTTATTTCCCCAAGCAAACTATCCACAGTATGATAACAGATTTGCTCAGATATTGTAACAGATCCTGTATCATCTACTTGTGATTTGCCGAGCCTGTTGATATAATTCGACAGCGGATTGTCAGCGGAAATCGAGCAGAATCTGTCATTTCGTAAACATTTAAATGGAATAGGTACATCATTTAAATAACAGATTCTGCTCAGTTTCCGCAGTCAATCTGCCATTATATTCCATTAGCAGAACGCAGAATTTTTTGGAATAGATTCCGATCAGAATTATTTAGTTATTTCCTTATAGATTTCTATTGTGTTTTCTAGAGAAAACAGAGTAATTATGCATAAAAAGACCTCAATGACCTTGACCTTGACATATGTTGTCAAGGTCACCCTCCTGAGTGACCTTCAGAAGTTTTTAGCCGGCGGTCGTTATTCGTTAAAAAGTTATTAACAAAAAAAGTTTCGAAAATATAGCAGCTATTTTCAGTATTGAGAGTTTGAGAGGCATAAACGACCAATGTTACATATTTCTTTTTTTTTAAGTACAGAATATCTCGTTTCGCGTGAAAGTCGCTGCTTTACCAAAACACAACATTTAAAGCAGTAAATTGTTGATAAATTAAAGTCGACGTATATACTATAGTCGATTTTACAGCTACAGTGTCTATTTCAAAGAAATGTTGGATTTAAATTTTGAACCGCGTAAAAATTATTAATAAAGTAATAATTATTATAATATACATATGTATACTATTATTTCGTCCTGTAATTTCTTTTTTTGGTAAAGCAGCGACTTTCTCGCGAAATAAAGTATTCTCTGCTT
>NW_020222454.1:5607-21384 GCF_003070985.1 Temnothorax curvispinosus
TTCAATTTATCAACAATTTACTGCTTTAAATGTTGTGTTTTGATAAAACAGCAACTTTCTCGCGAAATAAAGTATTCACTGCATTAACAAAAAGACTTTAATTTATCAACACTGCTTTAAATGTTGTGTTTTGGTAAAGCAGCGACTTTCTCGCGAAATAAAGTATTCTCTGCTTTAAAAAAAAAACGTAATATTAGTCGTTTATGCCTTCCAATACTGAAAATAGCTGCTATATTTTCAAAATAACTTTTTTTGTTAATAACTTTTTAACGAATAATGACCGCCGGCTAAAAACTTCTGAAGGTCACTCAGGAGGATGACCTTGACAACATATGTCAAGGTTAAGGTCATTGACAGGTGAGGTCTTTTTATGCATAATTACCGAAAACAGAATAATTCTGATCGGAATCCATTTCGAAAAGTTTCATAATACATGCTCTGATTCATCTGTTATATTTCTGCTAGCACTCTGTCGACGAAATTTACAGCAGACACTTTCAAAAACTGTTCTCAGCGGATTTAGCCATGCGGCTCGTTTTACAACTGTACATCATAATAAAAAATAATTTAAAAAATACAATAATAGAATAATAAAAAGTAGAATAACAAAAATTTCAAATATATATTTAACCCTTACAAAATGTTTTCTTTCTTTCGTTAGAAAGGCCTGTTACCATCGCTAGCGTAACTCACATCGAAGAAGTTGACTTTATTATACCAAGAAATGAAATGATTCATGATAAATCAATGTCATATATTTCCTCGCCTAAGCCAGATCTAAAATTAGACAACGTATGGCTAACAACGATTGCAGGTGGAGAATTTTAAATTGCAATGTCACTTGTCATTTTAGATCTTTAATCTTAATTGAAATTAAAATCGAAAAATGAGATAAACTTTTCAGGTGAATTAGCGGAGATGGTAGTATATCAAGGACCTATATTAGACTCCGATATGCAACTTGGAGCCACTGGATTTTGGAATAACACTATGCGTCCCGGTGTTTATTATTTAAAAAATCAAAATGGCTATTTTGATGCCACCCGTGCTAAAATAGTCAGTGATATCGATGGTAAACATATCTGCAGACAAATATATCACGTCCTTTTATCATAGAAAAGTACGGTATTATACGATTACGAGCGCTATTTACTACCCTTTCGCCTTTGATTCATAGGTCTCATCATAGCGAGTAAGGTGCACACCTGGGTGAACGACTTTTACAGTCTTCGTTTGAGTCAAATTCTTGATATGTATTACTCAGATAACGGTATAACTTTATTTAATGAAAACATCAAAGTCTGTGACAGGAAGAAGGGTTTCTCGTACGTCGTGTCCAGGACGCTTTTGGACGAGCAGGTTTTTTTTTTTATATACGCATTTTAATATAATATAAATACAACATGCGCCGAACAAGTCAAAGTGTAAACTCTATTATTACGGATCACTTGTAACAGACATACGCCGCATCTCATCTTTTGGCCTACCATAACGATATCGTATTCAAATCTCCAGAAGCTCTTAAACGACTGGTCGATCACGCGATTGCTAAATTCTCAGTTTACGCAAACGATCACCTCTTGACAGAATTACTCTGTCGAAACAGAAAACGTTATCCACAAGTAGAAGCGTTGATCGTATTCGACGGTAGTTGGACTGAGGAATACACAATGGATTTGGTCGCGTAAGTCGAGACGAGTGGACTTGTTTGCTATTTCTCAAACGTACCTAATAAGGATAATGATTATTAATCGCAATTAAATCGATAACTCTATTTTAATCTTCCTTTTATATAATTAGAGCATTAATAGATGACTTGGATGTATCGATGTATAGTTCAAAAATGGGAATTTTACACGGTATATCAGGACAATGGTTGCTCAATGTAACAAGCAGTCCTAGTCTTGCTTATTACGCTATATCTAACTTCAGGAATATTTCATGCAAGTTCTCTCTATATTGTTTGTTGTCATATATCATTTGTTGTCCAGTATGACTAATATTACATATATTTATACAGGGCCTACGCGTATAGATCTCGTTACAACGTTGAATGCAATATCCAATTATCTGAATAAAACCTGGGAAGCAAGATGGCAACAACATACAATAGGGAGTCTCGGTCAAGCGATCGTGATATTAGCTCCATTGGCTCAGTTCTCTGAATCAGAGCAACAGACAATTTTAAAATTATTAAAAGAGATCAAGCATCTTCATCCCGGTAATAAATACATTTCTGTACTCTTTTACTAGAAAAGAGATCAAGTTCAATACATGTATACTTGAAAATCCGAGTCAAATCCGATAATCAAATTTTATTTTCTAGAATTCAAGTAAAATTCATAAAAAGTAATATTTCATACATTATTCCTACTAGCGAAGTAATCGATCTCGACTAGTTTCGAATTTTCGGAATTTTAGAATGAGTACTTGCAGAATTCGAAATGAAGTTGTTTCTATCGTAAAGAATCGAATTTTTACAAGTATAGTATTAAAAACTTCTAAGAATAAAGTTGTTAGTTTATTAAAGAATGTAATTTGTAAGGAATTTAAGTAACTTTTATTCTATATTTTTATTATATTTAGTTTCAACGATCGATAATCTAATATTTGTAATTATCAAAAAATAATATATTGAAATAATTATCGCTTTACATCAACGTTTTGATTCAAAGAAACGTAAAATTTCTAGTAAAGTACTCATAAAAGATTCGAACCTATTTAATCCACGTTCGAGTCCACTTGGAAATAATATCCTTTGTTTTTCGAAATACTCATAGAGGGTTCAAACCCATTTCGTCTAGATCTATTTGAAAGTATTGCTTTTATTTTTCCAAGTAATCATACAGAGTTTGTAACTACGCCAACAGATTCGAATCTACTTGTAAGATACTTAATCCGCCATCGCTACTTTTTACATTTCCTCTGTTAAGCTAGCTTAGCTGGCACTCTCCTTGCAGAAATTAAAAATCAAGTAGCACAAAATTACAAGCTATTTAGCTTGTAATATCCCGCAAATACGAGCTTTTATATTCTACAAATTAAAAATTTTGAGCTTGTTACACTGGGCAAGAATTTGATATTTTTTGTAGGGGGTGGGGCTGAGTCAACGTTGACTCAACCCTCCCCCACCCACTTAAAAATAGAAATATTGAATCAATCTTTGCAGAATTAGGAACTATTTATGAGCTTTCAAAGTGATATAGTTTCGATTTTTGATGTTGAAAAAAGTAAACATAGATCGTATCGTGGATGTAGCGTATAATAAAGTCAAAGAATATACTTCTAAAATACGCGCATTTCGATTATTGAGCTACCCCTTCGCAAGAAAATCACCAAACATTTTCCCGGCTGTGAGGTGGTTTTCTTGCGAAGGGACTCTAGCTCAATAATCGAAATGCGCATATTTTGCGAGTTCATAAATTAGTAAACAATATTTAGTCGTAAAATAATTAATTTCTTTCATTTTAAGTACAGTTCTCTGTTATGCCGGGAAGATGTGGAGTGGTTTTCTCGCAAAGGGGTTATAGCTCAATAATCAAAATGCACGTATTTTAAGAGTTTATTCTTTGAATTTATACTCTATACATCCACGATACTATGTATTTTTACTTTTCTCAACATTTTTCTCTTGAGTTGCATCAATTAGGGGAGACCAGGGCGAAGTCGTCACCGGGGCGGAGTCGTCATTGCAATTATCTTAAAATCTGTGTTGTGTGAACTCGTCATTAATACTGTAAACGCGGCTTATGGTGTCCACATGACCAACGAAATTTAGTGAGGTTATGTGCCATGTTGTAATTCTTATCGAAACAAACGTGTTTTCGGAGGTCAAAAGTAAAATTTTTCGCGCGTCGAAAATTTGTAATATCTTAAATATTATTGTGTCTCCGAATCTCAAAGTAAGTGATTCTAAAGAGTAATGCATGCTGAACACGAATCCAGTAAAGTGTTTTTTATTTTCATTGATTTCTATTATTTTATAAGCGACCAAAGTTGAAACTTGTGTCCGGGGCGAAGTCGTCACCAAGCCATATCATGGAGGGATCGGGCAAAAATCAAAGTCAAAGAAGCAGCAGTGGTCGGATACCAGCGTGGACTTGGATAATATATGCTGCGTGTGCTCAGAAATGACAGAATAGAGCTGACGACAAACGTGCGAGCGTAGAGCACATAAGTGTGTGCGCTTTTCTTGTAATTATTTTCCGCCATCGTGTTTTTAATTAATGTTTCCATTTTTCTATTAAAAAATAATTAATAAAATGTATCCTATCATTTTCCATGATCGAAATTATGAATTTTTATTTAAAATTCAGTCCAAGAATAGAGTGACGACTCCGCCCCGGCAATTTTTACATTTCAATTTTTGCACCTTTGTCGTTTTCACTCTATACCAGTTGAACAAGTGACGTAGACCAAAAATGTCCGTATAAATTTTGTAGCCAAGACTCTTTACAACGGTATACCACATTTTACTAAAATTATTTGTTTTATTGTTAAAAATCGGCAGCGAAAAAATAGTGACAACTTCGCCTCGGTTTCCCATAAAGGGTTGCTTGGGGATTAAAGGGGTGAGCTCAAAAATCGAAACTATAAGCTCATCATAAATAGCTCTTAATTCTGCCGCAAAGATTGATTCAATATTTCTATTTTTAAGTAATGGGGGGAGGCGTTGACTCAGCCCCCCTCCACAAAAAATATTAAATTTCAGCCCAGTGTAACAAGCTAAAAAATTTTAATTAGCGGGATATGAACTTTGAAAGCTCATAGTTTGTAATTTTGTGCTTGTTTTTTAATTTCTGCAAGATGAGAGGGGGGCCAGCTCAACAGGGGTCATTTTGCTCACAAGTAAATAAACATCCCCTCGTGTTTTGGAAAAAAAGATAAGAGAATATAAAACGAGAACAAAATAAATATATTTATATAGTGGAGATATTCGAATGCATCCTAGTCAACATTTTTATAATATTACAGATCTATATTTTTTATATTATGTGTCGGAATACAATTCACGTATTTTTCAACCGTTTGTATTATCAGAGCAAGATCGTTTAATACTTGGCCCTAATATCGATGCCATCGCACAATACCTGTCAACGTGTAAGTATTGTATAATTATTGCAAAACAAATAATTGCAAACAAATTAATCATATTTATACGTATAATTTATAATATGTTTGTAATAAATACTCGTGCATTATATTTTAGTGCCGCGAACTCTGAAGCCAGTAACTGTGTCGAAACTTGACACAGAAGAACCATCAAAATTCAAGAATAAAATAGAAAATTACATAAGTCCTTCAAAATCAATTACATACATGTTGCATTCGCAACACACAGCTAATATGAAGATAACAATTACAGTCAGTATTTTTAAGGAATTATATAATTTTTTGTCTCCTACGAAGAAAATAAGAATGCAAAGAAATTTTTGGCACTGTCGGCCAAAAATTTGAGAGACCATGTATAAAATTTTAAAATATTTCAGTGCAATTTTACTTAAAAATCCGATTCATGCTTTACTCATTTTTTCTTAACTTGAAAGTAAATAAGCATATACATATTTAACATAGTTGTGGTTTAAACGTAGCATCATTTAATTTCAAGAAAATGGACTACGGTCTCGTAAAGCCTTTTTTCTTGAGTTATAGACTATTTTAGAAGACGAATGGAAGAGTCTTCCGTCGGAAAAAATTAACTCATAGCTAAATTAGGAATCTATACCTAGATTAGTGATTAAATGTAAGGATAGCTACTTTGACGAAACAAGTGTCTAATATTCTTTCTATCTAAAAAATATTTTTTTATCGAACTCTCAAACATTTAACATTATTATTTTTATTTCATCATAAAACAATAGATTAAATAATAAAAAAATGTTACCCTAGCCAGGGTAATATTTTTCGCAATAAAATTTAAAACTATTTAATTTAGAAATTACATCATCTGACAAAAAGCGTTGGTCAAAATTAATGTCTCGATGATTGATCCGAAAAAGTGCTGTGTGAATCCAACAAAGCGAGTTGGCTCACAGTTTTTTCAATGTTCACATCGAAAAGATGTTATATATTGCCAGTCAGTCGATTTAAATTACTTAATTGTCAAAAATTTTAGATCACAGTTAATATTTTAGAGGTATAAAGAGTTGCTCTTTTCGCAAATCTAGTCAGTGATAGGGTGGAATATCTTAAAAAATATATGTAAAGTTATGAAAGTGGAAGTAAGTGAACTCTTTTTACTGACAAATATTAAATTAATAAATAATTTTATCTATCTTTTTGAATAGACAAAATCAATATATTGTAATTATTCTTTGAGTAATTTATAACAAAACTTCTACTCAAAAAGATAAACAAACTCATTTATTAGTTGAATATTTGTCAGTTAAAAGACAGGAGTCACTCTCTTTTTTTACTTCTACTTTCAACCTTTATTTTTTTTATATCTTCCACCCTATCACCAATTAGATTTTTGGAAAGAACAATTCTTTTTATTCCTAAATATAAATTGCGATCTAAAAATTTTTATTAAGATTGCGTTAAAACAGAAGTGTCTAGGGGCTTCTTAGGACTCAATAAATAAGTTAAATATGTTATAAATTAGTTAAATTATAATGCACAGTTTGTGATTTTATTTTATACAATAAACATTTTCAATTATTGATCTCAAACTCTTGGCCGACAGTGTATACGAAAAATTTATCGAAATGCTTCTAATTTTGATCAACTATTGATAATAGAATGAAATAATGTTATTTGGCAGAATTATATGCTTTGACAAATAATTCATGATTTATTGACATTTCTGCCAGGTCCATAATTTTGGATACGGAACGATAAAAGCTTGTTCTTGGAATCAATTCAATAGTGAAGAAACTATGGCATGTCAACAGCTTAATGCGCATAAGGAGATTAACTTAATCGACAACTATACATGCATTGATATACGCTGCCCTCACATATATCTCCGTATACAAAACGCCACTTCCTTTTACAAGTGTGCAGGTAACGTCTCTATACTCGGATAAAAAAGTCAAGATCTAAATTTTCTTCGTTACATGTCTATTTTTATTTTTATATCGCATTTTCGTGTTCCAGAAATGGAATGTAAATTACCGGATCAAGTGAGATATATCATAAGGATGCAAAATACATACAACTCAGCGGAAAAAATGATATTTATAAATGTATTTGTAACGCTTTATTTATATTTACAATTAGCTGTATTTAACATATGAGGATCTTGTTCAATAAAACTAAAGCGACTTAAGGTATCAAGTTATATTATATTTTAAGAATACGATATTTTTTTATATCAATTTATAACGTAAGTAAAAAAATCGATACAGTAATCGACATAAATAATTATGAACGAACTTAAGGAGGCTCTTACCCGGCTGCTCTAATCAATGTAGCAACCGAAAAATTATCATTAATAATTGGTTATAAAATTATCGGAAAATTAAATAAAAAAATAAATAATGATTTTTACATAGTGTAAGAGTAAGTTATATGTTCTATTAGTGTAAATATTAAAATTTATACAATAAGTCAGTTGACTACGTCAGTGCTAAAGAGCAGAACATGCGCGTGTCACAACGTCGTCTGTAGCAGTCTGCAGCTAAGTGAGGTGTAGCCGTTGTAGCGAATGATGCGATGAAGAGATGGAGCCAAAAGAAAAATATAACGTGAGAATGCTGAGAGGGAAAATGAAAGGAAAACTCGCGAAAATAAAGGTTGTCAATGCGCGAGAGAATAATTATGCCGCTACCATACAGCGCAGAGAAAAGACATGTGCAAGTGAGGTAGAAAGAATAATTAACATTGTTTACTTTTTGATTTTCAAGGTTTGATTGGCAAATAATTGAAACTTATTGTTTATATAGGTACAAAACAATTCTCCGGAATGTTTGCATGCAGAGGATTCATTAGGGTCTCGACGGATAGTGAATTTAAAAGTATTTGGACAACAACTGTGGTGCCTTAGCTGCAACATTGCATTATCAATAAATAATGCAGTTAGTGAAAAAAATTTTGGATTGGCAAGTATTTTCAAGGTCAAATGTTCTCAATGTGGGAGATTGAGAACAGTAAATACCGATGATAAGTTACCTGGAAATGAAGGATTTATTGTAAATACAAAAGCAGCATTCGGTACGAAAATAATTATTTTAATTTATGCATAAAATTACTCTATTATTAATCGCAACATTTATTTACAGGAATGATTGATGCTGGAATTGGGCCAACCCATTTAAATACTTAAACCAAGAATTACCAATAATAAGAGAGTAATTGACAAAATATGTGATATATTTACTCTGCAAGAAAGCTGTGAAAAATAATATTTTTCTAAGAAATTATGATAAGTATAGTTGATGTGTTTATGTATAACTATATATATTTATAAATAAATATATATATATATATATAATATTTACTTGTTTACTTAATTAATAAAATGAATAAAAGATGTTTAAAAAACGCATTTTACTTATTTACGTGTAATACAACATTTGAAACTTCGCGCGATTTTGACACTCGGAAGATCATTCGTCCTAACCTCTCGTACGTCATATTAAAACTACAATATCTTTTATAACTAATCGTCAACACCAAGTTTTCTTCTTATCATTAGAAAGATTATTATTTTAACTACAATTCCTTAGTTTTTTGTTTACCTGGCTCGCAAACTTGCCAAGAAAATACATCACTTCCGGTAAAAATTTTAGTGTTTACCATATGCCCTGTGTTAAAAATGCGAATTTCAATACTGATATTTTTACAGTTTTTATCGTCAACCTATGCTCAAGTTTTGGGCATCGGTCCGTTGTGGTTCACTTTACAACATATATTAATTTCATAAAGATCTGTCATATTATGATCGAGGTAAGAGCCTCCTTAAGGGGATCCTATAGTGAAGGCCGAACTTCCTCAACGTCGGTAATGTCAACATTTCTAATCCTGTTTTCTATGTTATATATCTACATCTGTCCTTGTCTAACGAGAGGCATCTGTCTTTGTTCGATTGCTGTGCCATCTCTCGCTACACGCAATACTGCTTATCCTATCAACCTGAATGTGCTTTTGCTTATAAAACTTCATTTTACAAAATCTTTTTTTCTAGACGTTGAATCTTAGTTTTATTTACACAATATTGTTCCTACATGTTGTCCCTACCTCGCTTGGGTGTCATTACATATATATAAACTGCAGTGATTTTGTTATTGTCGTCAGATGACAGTTGTATGTGCCCAAATTAGTAAAATTTTTAATTTTTTTTCGTTCCCGATATGAAATCGTATGTCGCGATGTAGATTTTTGTGCGTACTTTAATTCTAGACCAAAAACTTGCAATTCTGTAAAGCCAATTCAAAGATTTCTTAAAATGAAGAAATGTCGGTAACTACTGCCACTATAGGATCCCCTTAACGACAAAATTTTAATGCGTCATTAGTAAGATAGAAATAATAATGTAGTGGTGATAATAGTAGTATCGTTGCTTTGCAAGTCGATATTTATGTATACAATTTTTCTTTCCTTTATTGCGTACAAAAATATAATTATACTCGTGAATATTTTATACATCAATAGCTTCGATAAGCATATTCGTATATCAATTTTATAAGAAATTGAAAATTACTAGAAACAGCAAGTTCCCCGAGCTCTGGTTCTTTAAGAAGCATATCAATGTGCGGCAAAAATTCATCCGCTTTCCCACCTAAACGGCAAAAGTGTAAACATCAATTTATCTCGTTGAATACTTACACTATTTAACAAAAAAATGACTTTTTTTCGAGAACAAGAACGAAAGTAATTGTTTTCCGTTATTTTTTGGGTGTTAAATACAATCCCGTTTACCAAATTGTTTTATCACGTCAGTTTTGAGAAATTGGCGATTAAATTTGCAAAAAAAGACTATTTGGCATATTATAACTACGATATGTGACGTGTTAATCAAATTTTTTTGCAATCAAAATTGAATATGTTAGTAGAACTTTTAATAGGTTCTGTTGCATCAAAATTGCAACTTAGGCTATTATAAGAATCCATCAAATATTTTTCAATTATTTTATTCAAACTTAAGAGTTTTTCAGATTGCTGAATACCAATCTGATGTCAAAGTTGACAAATTTAAATTGTATGAAAAACCCGTGTATGTGAATTATATAAAAAATTTTGAACACTCTAATTATGACACCCATCATGTTGAATTTATCATCTTCTTTAACATCTGATTAGTATTTAACAACCTGAAAAAATCCTTAAGTTTAAAAAATAATTATAAAAAATATTTGATAGATTCTTTATGGCAATGTAAATCGCAACTATTACGCTTTTAGACTCTATATTAATCACGAATATTTTTTAACTATATTCGACATAATTAACACATTTCTTTTAAGGGCTGAGAGTATTAATAACATACTTAATTTTGATTGGACTAAAACTTCTCCGACACGTTACATATCATAATTATGATATATCGAAATACACTAAAATATCTCTTTTTGCCATTTTAATCACAAATTTCTCAAAATCGTGACGTGATAGGAGCAATTTGGTAGACGAAATCACCTAAAAGATTACAAGAAATGATTACGGAATTGCCTAAAAAAATTCAAGAAACGATTATCTTCGATCTTATGCATTTTTTTGTTGAATAGTGTTATCAATGCCTTGTCAAATGTAGTAACTTACCCATGAAGTACGTGAGATCCATCAACTTGAAAAATAAGGTCTCTTGAACTTGTTGATCGGGATTCTTCTCTACGTTGTCCCATTGATTTCGCCGAGCCGCGCGTGCCCAAATTTGCAATCTCAGAGACGACTTGTCCTCCTCATGCTCTACGTAGTCGAGCAAATCGAGAGCCTTCTTGAAATCGTACTCATTGGCAATGAAATTGTCACTCGAGGTGTACAGCATAATTAATTCCCTCGGTGTGAGTACTCGCAACTTCTTGATATCGTAGCCGTATGTAGTGAGCACTTGTGCCGGCAGGTCCTCCTGGTAAGCTATAAGCATCAATTCGTTGTCGATCGTTTTCACGCAGTCCATCACCTTATCCTCCGGGTCGTCTGACGCGAGTAGAGCCATCTTGGCTAACGAGAGCATCGACTTTTTACGGGTAACCAACTCGGACTCCTGAACCGCCAAAGTGTGAAGCGTATTGGCGGCAAATCGCAGCTCGTCGGTCAGCGCCGCTTGCACCCAGGACAGGGTTGGATGCTCCGACAGCTTTTCCGTCAACTCCGCGGTACCGCCGCGTCTGCATCTCTCGACCAACTGCCCCTGACGTCCATCCTTCACGTACCATGAAAATAAGAAGCCGGCGAAATCCTGCGCCGCGAACTTTTCGACATACCCATCCAGCCGATTCTTATTGTCGGTCAACTCACAGATTTGCACGAGCGAGGGAAAGTCGCAATATTTCTCAGCGAGCATAGCGGCATTATCGTATTGCTCCTCCTTTATCAGCGGCTGTATCAGATTGGCGCGTTCCGTTTCGTATTGCTTCAAGAGAACCTCGAACTTCTCCGTGCCGCGAATGCTCTCCAAATGACACTTTCTTCCGTCCAATATCAAATCGATCAAGCTGACCAGTTGTTCATACAGCTCGTTTCTCACGGTGGAGTCGCCGGTCGCGGTCACGCCGTGCTTAACGGTGATGCTTTGCATCGTATTGAGGCAGTTTCTCAAGCCGTGTTTACCCGGTGCGGCCGTCCAAGGGAGATATTCCGTTATCTCGTTCGAAAACTTGGCAGGGACAAAGCGTTCAGCGTTGTACTGACGATACTTTACCACTTCGTACAACACGGCCAGTAAAATGGCGTTGACCTGCACAATGTACCGGCCAACCTGTTGCAAAGGTCTCTCAGACTGCGTGATCTCCACGGTCTTCTCCACCAGAATCGGTAGAAACAAGTGCACCGTGCTTACCTCGCGGTAGAATACGTCACGCGCCGTAAGTTCGTCGGACACGTACGCTTCCTTCTGACTCAACGTCTGTTCTACGACCGCGTCTACGATTTCCGCATATCTGTTTTGTAGACTGTACAGAGTCAACGTCGCGACTATTTTCTCCGCGTATTCCCCGAGCATGTGGGACGTAGACATGATAGTTCCCCTGCATGTGACCGCGCAGAACCTGTTCCACAAGTTGTGCTCCTTCAAAAACATTACGAAGAGATCTAATGCCTTTTGTTTACCTTCTAGTTGATGCGGTATTTGCATAGAGGTGACCGCGTTCACCGTCATCGACAGATCTCTGTGATGAGCCCATCTCGGATCGTTCGCCGGATAATCATCGATCAAATCCTTCGCGACCTTTAAAACGAGCGTGTCGAGAGTAGCGTCGATGTCCATTACCGGATCCTCCTGTAGAGGAAACAGCTGCGAAAGAATCTCGTCGCATTGCGCCTTATTCTGTCGCAGACTTAGAAGAAAGGCGGCGCGTAATTGTGTAGCCGCATCCGAGCTGCAATACATATCATGTAATTCATCGTTGCTTATAAGAGTGGAAAAGTTCTGGGCGGTTTGATTCACTTTGTAGGTGTAGTCCATGCTCATGGTGGTATCTGTGTACCCGGTATTAAAATCCTGCACCGCAAAGTCCACCGGCGTAATGGATATGAGACCAATACTTTTTGTGAACAAAACTGGAGTCGACGAGCATATAGCACCGCCAAGTATACCATCCTCGCCACCTCTCACCAGATCAATCTTATCTTGCTCGACTTCAGATGCGGTGTTAACTACGAGGACGTTGTGCTGGTTGTATATAACTGCCTCCCAACCGCACAATATGAAATGATAGGAAACTAGCCTCGATTCTATATCGTTGTGATAAAATATTGGGTCGATTTTCACTGGTATAAACCATTTAAACGAGTTTGACAATGTCGTGCCGACCAAGGGTAATAATCCAAGTGCAAAATGAATTTGTATGGATATGTCGGCGCAATGGGCCGCCATTAAAAGAACTATTCCTTCCTCGCATGTCTGCATATCGACGAACCACGTGTTCATGTTTTGAGGGCTTGACTCCCAAATTTTTCTTGCAAATGCTTGCTGAACGATATGAGTGATGTCCTCGTCAAATTCCATTTTCTCCTGTTCGTTACAAGAAAAAAACCAATACTGCAGGGAAGACCCGGCGAGAATGAGAACTCTCGAGGCTTTCTCGTCCAGTGACGTGCACGTGACTTTCACCAGTTTCGTTTCCGTGACAGGCGATTGTGGTATCGCCCCGAAAATAAGGGAGGTCATTCTGCGACCTATACCGCCGAGCCATCCCTGACTCGTTCGAAGTACCTGGCACGTAATTTGGTTCTTTCCACTGTTGAACTGTGGCTGTAAGAGCGCCACCGTACACGTAGTCGTGGCTAGAATGCATCCATGGCCTGGTATGTGTATAAGACAATCCACTTCCTGTCCCGCGAGTTCAGCGCTAGTCTCTACGGAAGATCCTTCGTGTGCCACACTCGCCCAGAAACGCACCACTCCTTCCGGCGAGACTGCCATGCAGCTAGGAACCTATGGAACAAAAATGCACACAGTTTTCCTATATACGTATATACGTACAATATTTTTACAAAAGTTTTGCATTTTTTACTTGTCAATCATATGTCTTCGTGAAATATCAGAAAAATCTCAAAACCAATTGGAATGTATCATCCTAAATATTATATAATTAATCTTCAAATAGTTATTTCTTAGAAAAGATTTCAAATAAAAATTTTCTAGAATTTTATAACAAAAAAACATTAGACGAGCAAGTTTTTAAACCATTTGTTTTCTATAAGATTTTAGAATGTATTTGAATGTATTATGAATGTTCTTTTACTTTTTTTTACATACATCCTCTTATCAATCCACATAAAAATATCAAGTCTATAAAAGCATATTAATCGTATAAAAGTATTAGAGCTAAATCATAAAAAATTAAAAAATATTTGATATCTTATTTCGACAGAAAATGCAAAGTACAAGTATTCTCCGCTTTTTGAAAGTTTTCTTTACACTACTTCGTTTTTACAAAAGATTTACATCAGGACCTTTTCGCTAACCGAAAGAAATTCAAAGAGAATTTTTGTTCTTCAAAAAAAATGTTTCTATATAAACTAATGGTATAATTGCTTTTTCATTACGTAACATCGGCTTACAAAAGGTTTCATAGTAACTCTACTTACAGATAGCAGACAAAACCTGTATCTTCACTTTCCTTACCTATAGTATGCATAGACTAATAAAATAAATTAATTGTAAAGAAAATATATAACTGCATTTAGATAAAAAAAATAATTGAAGTTGGAGAGAATCAAATTATGTGACAAAATTATATTGTTCTATTAAAAAAATACATATCAATAATGTTATATATATATATATATATATATATATATATATATATATATATATATATATAAACAAATGTTCTGACTGACTCATCAACGCTCAGCTCAAACCCCTACAATCTACATGAAATTCAGGAAGTATATTCCTTCTAATGGGGTAAAAAGGGGTAAAATGTGTTTTCACGGATTCCTTGACGAGTAACGTCGAACAACTTAAGCTAGTAACACATTTAAACACGTGTGACACAAAATCTGTTGTATAAATTTTTTTTCTTGAAACTAAAATTATTTGAAACACTGCCCTCTCCATTAAAAAAAAAACAATCAAAATAATCAATGTAATATACTAAGATAATCTACTTGTTGAAAGTGCATAAATATATTATATGTAGATAAGATTGTAAGTGGTAATATAATCTTTCTTCGATACCTGGTGACCTGGTGGTACCCAGACTGCTATGCAATCCGCTTTATGAGCCAAATCACTTTGAGGTAGCAACAATTCGCGACACTGAGTCTTAAAGGTTCTTCTTTGCTTAGGATCGTGAATATTGGTTTTACATTGCCACACAAGTAATTTGCGACCATAGACAAGCCAGGCCCAACCATCCACAGATACATTAACGCTGACAGCCGTATTCCGATCTACAAATGTCAATGCCTCCGTAACTAAAACTGGCAATGGAGAACCGAAGCTTTCCACCGTGTGGTTCTGTGTCCTGCATACCACTTGTACAGATTGATTTGTCCGTACAGACACGCTCGTCGTGCTAAAGTTGAAATAAAATGTTTACAATAATGTTATTTTGAAATGAAACAAAATGTTATACAATACGATTATGTTAAAACAATAAATTCCATCTAAATCAATAAAGTCTAACATGATATAAACAGTTGGTATACAAGTATTTCTTGTCTGAATAAAATTCACATATTATTGTTCTATGAGTAAAGAAGCATTACTCGTAAAACATACTGCATAATTGTAAGTGTTATGTGGCAAGAAACTTACGAACTATTTTTCTTCAGTGATTGAATTATTGACATTCGTTTTCTAGGGGAAGCTAACGTCCTCCCTAACGGGCTTGCCATGTTTGTACGATCCATTTCTTTAAATCCTAAGGAAACATGTATTTTAGCCTTAATCCAAAAACTATGTAGAACAATGTGGAATTGTATCACTTCATAAAACATGTAAATCTTAACAAGCGATTCGATTAAGGGTCGACAGGAGTAACACTACCGACCTCTGTCGGGTTGCTTAGCTGCGAGTCCGTATTTTATTTATTATAAATTTTTTAAAAGCCAAAATGGAAAATCCGGCTCTGTACCAGCTTGCGGCTGATCTTACTGATTAAAACGAGCATAAGTGAAATGAGATTCGTTAATTAATTTGGCTAAAATTTGGGACAAGCCGTT
>NW_020222455.1:0-4050 GCF_003070985.1 Temnothorax curvispinosus
GATGACCTAATGTTTATTAAAGTGTACTAGTTTCCACCCTCTATGTATCACTTATCTATCAGTTAGTCCGGCTAACCCGTCCGTCGAGATCTTCATTTCACCTCGAGCGAGCTCGTAATTTCATGACTTCGCAATATCGATTTTTTTCCCTTCATTAAATGCCAGCCCTCCATGCGCCGTACTTACTTGCCACCCTCGGTGCACCGAGCTGCTCATTAAATGCATCATCTACGTATCTATCCATCAGCCTTCCGATTCGCCTCGGGCGAGCTCATTGTAATCTGATGACTGTACAATCAAGGTACCACTCTTTTCTTTTTGCAAGATAAGTGATATTTTTTTCTGCACCGTACTTTCTTCCGAGTCGACAGTTAGCGTCCTCCTCTCGCAATCTTCCGCCTTCTCTTCTTCTCAGCAACTGCTCTATCTGTCGAGCTGTTCACCTCATATCTTGCTCTCGGCAGCTATTATTACATTTTATCCTACCTGAGCTGAAGAAGAGGATCGTTAAGATTAAAGCAGGTACAAGAAGAAATTACTTTCCTCACGCGCAATGGTTTTATTTAGAGCCTTGTGTTTTCTGTCTTTTATACAATTAATAATACGAATAATACGATGTTCCGTGTTGTGAGGCCTGAAAGATTCCCAAGTATCCATCGAAGGTTAAAGAAACTCGTCTCCCTCTATTGTTGGATTCCGTTCGTGACGTACAATCGAAATTTTTTTCTCAGCAAGGTGCCACTCCTTTGTCGCGCGTCTCCTTCACATTTTTGGGAAGAGTATTTTCTTTTTTCGTCTCCTCCCGCGCCCCGAGTTACCTACCTATAACCGTCATCGCCGTCGCCGTCTTCGTCGCTGTTTTCGCCGACGACGACGACGACGACGACTTGTATAACCGCGATATCCCCGAAAACCAGTTCGCGCTCGCCGGGAGTTTTGCCTTTTCGGTTGCTAGCCGCGGGCGACGTTCCCCGCGTGTTCCCCCGCGGTTTCCCCCTTTTCCTCCTCTCCTCCCTGCCCCCCCTCGGTGCTCTTTCTGCGCGTACCTTTTCTGCCCCCCCCCCCCCCCGCCGCCCCCCCCCCCCCTCCTCCCTCCTCCCCCGCCCCCCCCCCCCCGCACTTTGCCCGTGAAGGAGCAGTACGTTCTTTTGCTTCCTTTCCCGTGAAATCCTCGACGGTCACGACGGCGACAACGTCGGGTTTGCGGCCGACTCCGCGTCCCGAGAGAAAGAGAGAGAGAGAGAGAGAGAGAGAGATGACGATATATTCTGTATTTCAAAAAAGACAGCCTGGTAACGCTGGATGTGGATATGCACCGCAATAAAAGATTTTGAACGGTCTACCTTTATTTTTTTTTTAGAAAAAATATTCTGGCGACAAGTATAAAAAACTAGGAGCATAAAGCAGTTACAAAAAGGACATATACTACGTTTACGCGAGCGTTACTTCTGTAGTAACTTAACGATAATTCACTCGTTTACGCGAAGTATATTATCATAAGGTACTACAAAATCCCGTTTACGCGAAGGAATTATCGTAAGTTATTACAGAAGTAACGCTCGCGTAAACGTATAGTATAAACGTAGTAATAGAGGAACAATGTGATTGTGGAATGTTTATTTTTACTTCAAATTGTGATAAGAGAAACGAGGAGCCTGCGATACTTTTCGCTACGGATTTCCGCGAACGCGGCTACACACCGGGGATGGGAGTAGTCCGTGGAATCGCGCGCGACTTGAAAAGCCCCTAAATGGGATTAGGAGAGACGAGAGACGCACGCGCGTTCATCTTCCCAGAAAGAATTCTTAACGCGTGTTCCGCGTTTTCCGCGCGCATAAAATCGATTCGCGCTTCGCTTGCCAATGACGTCCCTCTGCGCGCCTTCGGTCCCTCTATTAATAATTCATTCGCGCATTCCGCGCCATAATCTTCGTTACTTTATCCCCGTTACGGGCTCGACAAACCCCGATCGTCTCCGGCCGAGCTCTCGTTCCGAAATCCGTAATGTCGAATCGTTTCCTTCATCCTCCTTTCCTCGATCCTTCGATCATCGTAAATGCGTCCGTCCGTCTTGAAAGCATCCGCGAGAATCGCCGCTGGGCGTAAGCGCGCGAAAGGCTGAGAATCTGGAACGTAACGAATCTCTTCAATTAACATACACTTAACAATGTTTCGATTTTAATCATTGCGACTTTTATCCGAAGAGCGCCTGCCTTTATTTTAGTTCAGCACACGGAAGCGTTTTTATTTCTTCCGCTGTTAACGTTAAAACTTCAGCTAATTACGTCTCGTGATTTATCTCGTTTCATATTTCTCGTTTAACGGGATTTTCTTTTTTTTTTTTTTTTTTTTTCGGATTACAGTAAATTTATGTAAAAATCGTAATAGGACGTATTCATATTTATCTCGATAGCGTGCAATGCGCGCGTAATGAATTTCTTTCTCTCTTTGTTCCTCTCCGAGGAAGATACTCTCTTTCTTTGTGAAGATACGACGAGAGGCACGCCCGTCTTGTACACACGCGCTCGCGAGCGGCGGCGGCAGCTATATAGCGGTTAAACACGGACGCGTCTTGTATCGTGATTCACAAGAAGGTGTACGACACATCGATGACTGATACGCGATACGGCCGCATACCTTGGACCGCGTGTCAATTTTACCAATTGATAACGGAAATTACGCCGCTAATCGAACTCCGCCGATTGCGACTCGATAATCCGGGCTATCGCTATCGCTCGAATAACATTACCGGACATTGTGTTTTACCGAGTATCGCAGATCGGTATCGAGAATAACTTGGTACTCCGAAATAATAAAAGAAGATGTAAGGTAAAGGTACCAATACCCGGACACTTAAGTGTAAGTATAAGTGTACCAATATCTGGACACCTACTTGTGTCTGGATATCTTTAAAAATATATAAATTTATGGAAATAAGCGTGTCGATATTATAACTAAAGTTTCAAACTGCAAGACAAAATATTTTTATCTTTGATTTTAATTCGCGTTATACTTATAAATAGCAAAGGTGTCCAGCTATAGGTATACATGTCTGGGTATTGGTATCTTTATCTCATAAAGTACAATATAAAATTAATCACGGCGCCAAGTGTCGGAGAGCTTCTCTCTTTCTTTGACTTCTCAGAATACTTTCTCGAGAGTGTCGCCGAGAGGACGATTTTTCTGTCGAATCGCGAAGATAAGACGCTCGCTCCTCCGAACTATCGATTGCCCGATTTACCTCGTAAACCAGGCAGGCGGCCAGCACTGACCCTGACGAATTAATTCGGTCCCCCAACGCATCCAGCACCGTGGAATCGATAGACGCGAAGATGCGGTTGAGCGGGGGATGGGCAGCACGGGACAGAAATGGAGATACAATCACGGGCACTTACGTCATCTCGTAACCGTGTACACGGTACACGGTACACGGTATCGCGATTTCGGAAATAACGCACCGGCCTTTTCCGATTTCGCGCTGGAGAAAGTAACCCGCGTTTCCTCGTAACCCTCGCAACTTCCCTCCTACCGCACGCCACGGCGCCGTTTCGTTTTCCTTATTCCATTTCGCCCGCAATGATGGGACCCGCGTTACCCGCGTAGGTGAACCGGAAGAGAGCGCGACGACACCGGGAGCCAAGAGCCAATTCGTGCAGCCACGCGATTTTTTTCTTCCTTTGTGTGCAAATGAACGTCGATTGAGAGGCTCTTCTCGATTGTTATTCGAACTCGATCTTTCCGCCATTTATTTTGCGAGGAAGTCGTTATTATATTATTCTTATAAAGATATATATGTATATACTTTCTCTAACAGTACTGATGCTCTGCTACACTCGCGCCAAGTGCCTTTAGCTGCAAATATGCGCTGTTATTTGCGAATTGCGAGAGTCGGTTGTTCTCTATTTGCTGTGCTATATACGCACTCCGACGTTCCCATATTCGTCGCTAATTGTTCGGCCTTTCCGGCATTTTTCCCGTTTTCCGTTCGAAAAAATAATGGAAAGCCATCCGGAAATCGTTTCAGGAATGTGTCAAATTGTGAAATCACCG
>NW_020222456.1:0-2673 GCF_003070985.1 Temnothorax curvispinosus
TATATAATAAAAATGAATTAAAATTATGTGTACACATAATTTTAATTTATTCAATTTTTATTATGTCTAGACATAATTTTAATTCGTCAATTTTTATTATGTCTAGACATAATTTTAATTCATTATTAAGAATCGCAATTTTTCTGAAGACAATTATTTTTTGAAACTTTTATATTGAGTATAATTTTATTTATGCTATTAAAAAGTAAAACGGCATGCCATAGACATATATAGTATAGACTGCGCTCAGATATAGAAAAATATAGCCGGTGACTCACACCAGTGGAAGAAAAGAGATAGCGACTGGTAGAGGCCAAGCTGCCTCTTTCTATCCAGTAACATATATACAAAGAGGGAACGAGGTAAAGATCAACTTGCCGGATACTTTCCCTAAGAGCAAAAAGTCGACTTGAAGTCGATTTCTACCGAAACTGACTTGGCAGAGAAGTCGACTTTTTTAAGGACGAAAGTTGACTTCCCGTCATGACGAAAAGTCGACTTCCCGCCAACTTTTAACGTCGATAAAATAAACCCCCTAAGAGCAAAAAGTCGACTTGAAGTCGACTTTTACCGAAATTGACTGGCAGAGAAGTCGACTTTTTTAAGGACGAAAGTCGACTTCAAGTCGACTTGAAGTCGGCGAATGTCGCAAAAACCACCGATTTAAAGTCGACTTTCCGTCACGATGAAAAGTCGACTTTCCGTCATGATAAAAAGTCGTCTTTCCGCCAACTTTTAAAGTTGATAAAATAAACCGCTGCGTACGTCTGGAGGTCGGTTGTGTATCTTGAAACGAGGTGAAAATGACAAAAGTTAAAATATTTTACTAGATTTTGATAAATAAAATCGTAGATACGCTAATGAATTTTCTCACTTTTGTAATTTTTACCTCATTATTTCAAGATACACAATCGACCCCTTGCTGGAGGGCTAAAACTGATGCATTTCGATTTTTTTTTCATATATAAAATAATTTAATTATCTAAAAAACTGTATAATTACAATCCTAATGTTTTGTTCTTAATTACAAAGGCGGCCATATCTGTGCCACTTCTGCGTGCGCGGATTCCGGCACCTACTTCTGGTAAGCTGACAACAGAACTAAAATTAAAACATTCCAGCGTTAATCGCGAAACAATATGCAAAAATTAGCTATATAAATATATGTAATATATATATATATATATATATATATATATATATATATATCATATTATCATCATAATGTTGTAAATATATAATTATATATATATATATATATATATATATATATATATATAATATCCGCAGACTTTTATACTAGACCACTAACATCAATGGACGCACTGCCGAAAAGCTGATGCGAATGCGAGGTGCAAGTGTTAGTGAAGGGTGCGGCCATATTGAATTAACAATAAGTCACTATCGGGTGTTCAATTGCTCATGATGTGCGTTTATCTGCATTCGTTATTACAGTATATAACGAAGCAGGCGAATGTTTTTGTGTTAAATATTGGTACATGTTATCAATAAGTTTGTAAGTCATGCCTTCGACGTGTAGCGTACTTGGATGCCGAAATCGAACCACTACTCCTGTAGTATTAAACCCTTTCTTTGGACATTCTGTATATGCCAGACTATTGTATAGAAATTTTGTATAAAACCACTTGTATAGAATCTGTAGTATAGCATATCTTGACTAAAATCAACATGGCGGCAAGCATCACGGCCGAGATGTCTGTCAGCGGTCTAGTATTGTATAGAAGTCTATGATAATATCTAAATATTATTTTATAAATTAAAATCTCATATTTTTTATCCGAACCCCAGATTTCTAGCAGTTTGTATTTGAACACGACTCCCTGCGACTGCAGCGTTTGTACTATTACTTGAGTGCGTGGTATCAATCTGAAAAAATCGTACTGAATTGATGTAATCCATTCGATGAATCAACGTGAAATTAAAAGGAGATAGAATAACGATTTACTTGGCCCATAACTTGGTGATGCTCCTAGGTGTCGTCAGCAGCGACGGGACAACACAGAACATATACTAAGAGAAGCGCAAGCTCATAGCTCTACGGTGGAAACATGAAACGACGCGCGACCGCCACGACCCCTATCCGGCTGGCCCTGGTACTACGTTCTATATCTGTGGCCGTATTCCGAATACGGCTTATATAGGCCGTGTTTCGATATACACTGCCAGTACTAAAAATTTATAATTTACGTTATACGTAAAGTATAGATTTTCAATACTGGCAGTGTATATCGGAACACGGCCTATATAAGCTGTAAATAATATAGAATAATATATGTTAATAAATATGTTATTTTCGTCAATAAATGAGGGAATGCGCAATAAAGAACAAATTAATTGTATATAAAATAAAATACATTTTTATTTCATTTCTAACATGAAATACATTTTTATTTCAAAGTGTGTAACATCAAATACATTTTAATTTCAAAGTTGAACATGAAATACATTTTTATTTCAAAGTGTGTAACATCAAATACATTTTAATTTCGAAATAAAGTCTATAATAATAGAATACAAAACAGAATATGCGATTCTATAATAAGTGGAAAAAAGCAAAAACCGTAAAATTAAAGAGTTTGAAAGCCAAATACATCAAAGAGAAACTAAAAATGCAAATAAACAGAAAATGCAACTAAATCACAATGATTTAAA
>NW_020222457.1:0-1455 GCF_003070985.1 Temnothorax curvispinosus
GCGAAGAAACGCGGGAGAAAGCCGATGAATTTTTCCACCCGTTAGGTACTCACATCGGATCGAGCGGGAGGCCCCGGCCCCGTACCTCCTCGCTACCGTTTCTTCAATAATACAATCCTTTTTTCTGCGTCGCGTACGGGTACGTTACATGGAGGCGTGTAACAGGCAAGCAGGCAGGCGGCGGCGCGGCGGCGGCAGCGGGCGAACGAGCGAGCGAGTCCCGAAGGGGCCTCGAGTGTACGAGCCGGGGCCCCGCGATAGATGAAAGTGAAAGGAAAGGTAGAAAGGGTTGGCGGAGGTAGGTAGGTACTCGCGGGGCCGCTGTTACTCGTGCTGTTACTCGCGGTATATGCCCGAGCCGCCCGCGGGGGCCCGCCGCGCAAGAGCGCGAGATTTACAATCGCCACGAGTCCCAGAACGGGCCCAGAAAACGAGCGGGCAAAATACCAGCCGGGCGGTCGCCGAGCCGCGCCGCGCCGGTCGTGTACCTGCGCCCATGCAGAGGCGAGTACCGGCGTACGTAGAGCCACGTATATATACGTTATATCCGCGGTATATCGCGGATCGTAACGCCAAGCTTTTCTGCGGTAAGAGCGGCGAGGGACGATTATGTTTTCTCGCGAGGCCCCGCGTGGGCGCGAGCGGCTCTCCCGTCATGCGATTCCGCGCCCGACTTTAACGATAATTTTCTGTTACGACCCGCGCCGGCCGCGCGACGCCAGGCACGGGATCCAGCCGCACATTCGCCAAGCTGTAAAATTGTGTAATATTCCGGTGGCGAAATTATGTTCGTATAATATCACATCTATGTGAAATGTATATATATAGACGATCAACGCGGCCCGAATTACGATAATCCTTTCATTTTTCGGCGGTTACCGTAATGGTAACCGGCTACCGAACAATACCCGCGCTCGAGAGAAGCCTACAATCTTGATAAATATATTATTTTTGAATTACGTAATAATGGTGGTACCTAGCGTTTTCGTGAAAGCCAGGTAAGATATATGTTAGGTTTCGAAAGGTCTGTATATCTCTTTGGTAACATCGAAGGGCCGAAAGCAGAGTATTAGGTAACTAGGAAATATATTCAAACAATGATCTATTCTGCGTGGGATGACACGAGTCGTAGGTCGTAGGACGCAGATCTCTTTTCATGCGGCATTTCAATTTACAATATTGACTGTGGTTGTGCATTTGGTAATATTACAACATATATTTCTTGCGCTAATATGTAACATGTTTCAATGACGAAGATTGATTAACGCACATAATTAATATAATATATGTATCACATGTAATTTGTAAGACACGTTTCTAGAAAGACATGTTTCTAAATGAAATCAAACTTCAGGTATCGTTTCTCATTTATTATTTTCTTTCCTCAAATTATTCAAACTCTACAAACTAGTTAAGTGAAAAGAATAAAGAATAAACATATACATAAAACCATTT
>NW_020222458.1:0-1156 GCF_003070985.1 Temnothorax curvispinosus
AAATGAATGTACTAAGGCCTTTAATCAACCACAAGTCTTTGAAATCTTTAATCGGAACTATTTTTTCTATCCAGGTCTCAATGATGTTTTGAACAATTGTATCGATTATAGAATAATGTCCTTGAAGTGAAGTTGACGACAGAAATATCATATGAGGACATTGCATATCGAATTCCGGCACATTTGATGGAAGCACACATACATTGACTTCATTGTCTTTATCAGCTACAGATAATATTTTATAAATATATTAAGAATAAAATAGTAATGAAAGGAACAAAATTGACAATTTCTTATAAAATAAAATGCATCTAAACATATTATACATATAAACTGAAACGACAAATTAAGTTGACATATTACCTATCATATTATTGAAATGATACGAATCTTTGATGTCAGGCGGTATGACTATTTCGTCATTATTAAAAGCATTTTTAATCGGCTCCGTCAAATATTGGCCTCCAGTCGTCCACAAGTTGTATTTTAGATACCCAGTACTGACCACCTTTCTTAGTTTACCTGCTATAATATACATCTCATACGGTGCTATTCCTATATCTTTTTCGTACTTAAATATCCATTCATCTTGGTTGTCAACCACATCTTCTTTTGTTCTACTCCCAGGCATCATAACGTCAAGACCGCTTGGTACAGCAATCTAAAAAATGTAAAGTAAACATCAATAAAAGTTGAATAGGTAAATCATTCTGTAAATAGATAAAGTAGTAAATATAAAAGTATAAAATTATAATAGCAATTTTACATGCTCACACTTATCTCTTTAACATACTTGTTATACTTTTCACTTTAACGTTTTATTACTTTTATTAATAATATCAATGTCAATCAATCAGACATTACTGTGCTTACAAATATATACGAAATGCATACTGCAATGTTTAAATTCTTACCCTCGAATGTAAGCTGATTCTATTTAATGGTGTATCTTGACAGGGAAATATAGCTCTGGCATATGTAAGCTGAAAATATTGATTTGTGAGTACAATACACGTTGATATAGGAGAACTAAATCATTTTTTTATAATTCACCTTGGTGTTAGATATCAAGAGAGGTCTACCATCGGAAGTTTGATGCTCTTTTAGCCAATACAGTGCAGGAGAGTCTGGCCTTGTCTTATATTCAATCAAAATT
>NW_020222459.1:0-1221 GCF_003070985.1 Temnothorax curvispinosus
CGACCCAACTGGTGCATCTGGCGTCGCAATCTTCGCGTTCGATAAACGCCTCTTATTATACACGAACTACATACGCTTGCACTCTCGGCCCCATGATAGTAACGATAATAATTATTAATATTTACCGAGACCGAGAGAAGCGACCTGATCCTGGTAAATATTAATAATTATTAAATAACGTTAGATTAACGTGAACGATGTCGTAACAACGTAGCGCTCAACCGTTTCGCCGCAAAATTTCCGCAACCGTGACACGCCCCATGCTCTCACTTGATACGCAATATCCTATAGCCTTCGCATAAATGGGAAATAATCTCAAAGCGTCGCTCTTTGATTTCGATAAGTTTAGCGATCGTAGTAAAACGCGAATTATATTTTATGCTAGGATTTCTAGATAAGCTTTCTTTGTTTTTTAAATCTTGTTTTTGTTTATGTAAATTTATTCAGTTCTTTTTTTATTATTATTTATTATTTGGTTACTCATACGTTTTGCCTAATAATATTTGACTGGATTAACCGAGTTCCGATAAGACTGACTTAAGGGAAAATTTTTTATTATTTTTTAAGTAAAATACACATCTGATTTTAATTTTTATGATATTTAAAGATATATTTAATATATGGTATACAAAACATCCTTGCGTAATAGATGACAAAAATGTAAGAGAATACATGTATATAGGTATGCGGATAATAAACTATAATATAATTATAAAAAAAGATCTTTTAAACGTTTTTTAGCAGCAATCATGTGCTTTATCGTGTTTATGCTATAATTAAACGGATAAATTAAGACTATCTTTTTAATTTATGAATAATATCGACGAAATATATAAGTCGTTTAATTTATCGGGCTTTGTTAAAGGCGCTTTTGGTCAGAGGTACGCCTGAACTTTGTAAAAGACGAGTTTATTTCCGTTATAGTCGCGTCCAAATAACTATCTCGCGTAATCTATAAAGGGATGCAGGAGGAATCGCTCTCATCGGGAAACTGCAATATCGTTTCGATACGAAGTTCTCTAGTTAGATTCACGAGTCAATATTGTTTCCATTTCGTTAAGCTTTGAGACGTCGGCAAAAGTCGGACTGAAGAGAGAAGCGTAAGAAAGAGAGATAGATGGGTAGATAGATAGTTAGCTAGACGGATAGAGAAAGAGAGAGAGCGAGAGAGAGAGAGAGAGAGAGAGAGAGCACGCTTTAGAATTTACAGGGAGAGGTCGG
>NW_020222460.1:0-1207 GCF_003070985.1 Temnothorax curvispinosus
AGTATAAATAACGTTCCATACATAAACGTGAAGCGAATTATACTTACTAAACCATTTTTTACCACTCCATGTGATTCTAAAGAACTACTGGGTATTCAAACTTTTACGGAAACAAGTCCCTTTAACATTGAAAAATTGCCGGCAGCAAACATAAAAACAAAATGTTTGAAACTAAAACATCTCGAGTTGCAAGACACATTTGTCATAATTCCACTTTTGCATGCAAGCACATTATTATTATTAATTTGGTTTATTATTACGTTGTTCACATTTTCTGATAGTTTTATGTTCTTTCTAATGGGCTTAATTACTAAGTTAGAGACAATATTTTAGTATGCTTTTTAAACAATGATCTGACAATACAGAGGTCTGTGTTTTAGGATTACTGATTTGGATATTGCTGTATAGGTTTGGTTTTAGTTGAAGTTTTTAATGTTGAGTAAATGTTTTGAGTATATTATACCTGTACGTTACATTATTAATACATTATTATTTTTGTTTCTTTCATTTCTCTATTTCTTGTAAAATAATTTATCAAACTTCATAATATTAATTATTTTATAGTACTTTCTTATGTGAATTACACTAAATTTTTAAAATTTACTTCTAACTTTATAAAATATTTGACAATTGGGAGTATAAAAAAGTTTATGGTGTTTTCTGTGAGGGCATTTATAGATTCCATAGATTCCATGGTGGACTGAGTTATTGCTACTGTGAGTTTGTATAATATTTATATATTATATATATATATTTTTTTTCAGAAAAAATGTCCCAAAAAGCATTATACGCAGTTGTACAATTTTTAAATGATCAAACTTTCTCAGAAGTTTCAACAAATTGGATTAATCGAGATGAGGAAAATAATGACCTCATTTGTTGGTGGCCTAACACGAAGAATATCAGTTCGCTAATCGAAAATCGAACTGAACCAGATATGAAAACATGGTCAATGTTTGACATTACAGTGATCAAATATTGTTGTAAGTTATAATTTTATAAAAATATTTTTGCAATTCCAATATTTTCATTATTTTAATTAATCTCTTTTTCTCTTTTAATGTTAAATGCATATTATTTATATTATATATCAATTAAAGGATACAGAGGAAAATCAATCTATCCAGAGTAATTTCGAGAAAAACACGTTTTTAAGTTTCAAGACAGATATTTTAGAAAGCTATTGAAAAAATTAGTACAAAATTTA
>NW_020222461.1:0-6074 GCF_003070985.1 Temnothorax curvispinosus
TATTCCAATTCAAATCTTCCGTTTAGAATATCACGCCAGTTTGTGACGCCACGATATGTGACACGCTCCTGACGTCGCACAATTATATCGATATTTTTTGCCAACGGATAGAAATACCATTACGATAAGAGAGGATCAAGAGTTCATTTATTAACCGTCACAATGAGACTTAATTGCTCGCGGTATTTTCCACTATCGGAGACGTCTGTGGTTCATGATTCAGATTGGAACTTGATCTGAATTTTGCATCACGTTTCATTCTCACGTGCGTTGAACGCGTGCTCTTCAGCTTAAAATGAAATTTCCCAATCAAATCTAAGTTGACGAAAAAATAAAATCTCTATTCGCAGCTTTTCCCAAATTTAAATTTGCCTAAATACAAAGGTTTAATTAAATAAAACCTTCCAAAATTTCGGAAATCGAATCAGTTGCGAAATCGCGAGTTATTCGTCCGCATCGCGCATTTGATGTAATTCCATCTGATCCTCATTCTACGTGTAGGTAATATGTATATTCAGTATCACGTGGTACGTGGTCGGAATCGGACCACAAAGCACAGAGCTAACAATAAACGTAAACAAACGTCTTTTAGATATAGGTGCCTACGAGAGTCGTAGATACCGGCGAGATATACGCGACCACGAGCAATTCCCGGCTGCAAGGGAAACGTCCAGGTTTGTTGCAGACACGGTTCCGGAGCGGCGCGGCGCGTCCGTCCGCGACTACTGTGCCTGCAACGTACGCTCGAAACCGGTGGAATTTTGGTAAGACCAAACTTTTAGTACTACAGAGATTTTTCATGCTACAGTCACGGAATTCCTCACGTCACAATCGCACCATATTTTTGTTTCGAGATAAATCGGGAGTTCAATTTCATATTTTCACAGCGTTGAAATCTGAGCTTTTACGAAAAGATATACCGGCTTCGATATCAGTTTTCACTAGAGACCCTAGGGTCCGACCCTTGAGGGTCTCTAGTTTTCACATGTGTGTTCTCTTCACACGAATATGCCAAACACAATAATGCATATGTCGCGCTTTGAAAATATTGTATAGCTTTGTTTCCTGAGTTACAAAACAGAGAATGGAAAATTTCGTGAATGCATTAAGTGCCAAGATTCAAAGGCTATTTTAGCTACTATTGCAGCTAAAATTAAAATGCATATAAATTACATACATCCGATATGTAATATGTATTGTATATGTAAGTTTATGTGTGCGTTGTGTGAATAAATATAAAAATATATCTAATATTATCATATGTGCATAAAAAATTGAGAACAATAAATTGAATGATTTCAGCAAGAAAATTTGTCTTTACGAATGTCGCGAAAATCGCTCGCAATTATTATCCAATTAATTGCACGATTAAGTTGTCTTATTACCGCATTTTTAATAATAATTAACCAACATAGTAAAAAAAATATAAGTAATTAAACAAATTAGAGCTAGAAAGAAATAGAGAGAAAAAAGGGAGAAAGAACATATTAAATTATTTTTAAACGTATCTAAAAAGAAAATTAAGAGAGAAAAATAATAGAAGAAAAATAGAGCTTTCTTCGCGTTTTACACTTTTATGCAAAAAATTTCATTCGAAAATGAAAATCTGTGTTCAGTTAAACAAGAAAATGCTACAAAGAAGCTTCCTTTAATTAATTATTATACTTATCATACTTCGAAATTAGTAGGAAGTGCACATTGCACATTTCTTGAACTGGAAATACGCGGTCGAGTCGACCCTACTTCGTGAGAGTCCCGAGGATTTAAATCGCTCACGCGCGTAAGGTCGACGAACCGACGAAAAACTATGTTGCGTTACTTACTAGTTTCTCGCAGGAACGACAGGCTCCTCGGACGTGACGAGAAGCGGATTTAAATAACTCCCACGAGTTCACGCCGCTCCGCTTTCTCGACGTACGATGTCCCACCCACCGTCTTTCTTCCTTCTTCACGCGGTGAAGCCTTTTTTTCTGTCCCTCTTGCTCCGTGAAACTTCGACGACCGGCGACCAAGTTGTCAGTTGCAGTTTTTAGTTGCGTTTCCTTTCCGGGAGAAGTGACACACGTGTCTCTTGATTTCTCTCTCATGCGATTATTGGGCGTGACATCGCGATCAGTCGGCTATCACCACGATCGAGAGTCCGTATTGTCCTATAACGAATGGTTGTTCTTGTTTCCGTAATACGCCGGTCGCGCGTTTAAAGGGACCGTTCTCTCCTCCTCATATGATGATGACCGACGTACGTCGCATCGCGCGCGTGCCTATCACCGACTCCGACGCGCACGACCGACTGCGGTGGTTTTATCTCGCCGTCGTTATACGACGACGATCGGACGTTCCACGAGAAGTCGCGAGACCCGCGATATCATTCGCATACGCGCGCGCCTTTGAAAAGAGGGAAGGAGAGGGAGGACAGAGATAAAGAGAGAGGGAGAGAGAGAGAAAGAATGCAACCCCTCGGCTCGGCCGGCGCGCCGATGATCGCGCGCGGTTACTCCACGTTACGCCACGTTCGACACGCGTTTGAACACAGAAATTTTGAACGGGCGGCGCGCGGCCGCGGACCGGCCGGCGCCGCGGCGCGGCGGCGAGCGTCGCGCATGCGCGTTCGCGCGCGTGACGTTCACGTGATCGCGGCGCGTACGCGAATCGGAGCCGTGAGCGCGTCGCGTGGCTCCGACCCGACTCCGCTCCGTGCGCATTCCCTGCGCCTTGCAGCCGTCTGCTCGTCGGGGTCGCGCTGGCCCGGCCCAGGCCCGGGCGAGGCCCATGCCGATCCATTTTGTCCACGTGGACGATCGGTCGATTCTCTCTTTCGCGCCTCTCGCCCCTTTCGCGCGAGGGCATTTCCGTCACGTCGAGTTCGGTATACCCCGGCGCTCGCGTGACTTTTTTATCAGCAAAAATTACTTCGATGGTCGTCGAGCATCGCCCCCCCTCTCTTCCGCCTGCCTGGATCAGACACGATGCACGTGCTCGCCGGTGCGACTTGGGCGACTTGGCGCCGGAGTCGACCTCGCGACACTGCCCGCGCGGGGAACCCGGACCTCGGCCACCCGGCGCCAGATCCTACGGCCTATACGGCCAGAGAGGTTCCCCTCGACGAGCTTCCGCGGAATTTACCGCGCACGCTATAGCAAAAAGCGCTTGCGTGTATATTAATAACGCGGCCGACCACAAAGTAGCATATATGCGTGTGTTGCGATAAAACAGGTGTCTCGCTGACGCACCGGACTGAACTGGATATACGATGACTGGCGTGAATCGCGCGAATATTTTTAGCGTTAACAGCCGAGAGCCGATTATCTCAATGATGCACGGCATTATCTTTTGTCCGTCGCTCTCTGCACATGAAATTTCGAAAAAGATAATTGACATCTTTTAAAACTGCAAGTGATGCAGTTTTCTCTCCGCGACAATAATTGGCAAACAAGGCGCATATATAACGATAATGAGCAAACAAGCCGCGCGGAAAATAATATTACAATCTATAGTGTCGGTTTCTTTACTTTCGCATTTTTTCCCCCCCAATTGGACACGCGAGATAAATAAATGAGCAAAAAGATATCGGCGGCAGAAGATTAAAGTATTTGTCGCGCCAGTGGTCAAAATGTCGATTCGTCGAAACGATACCCGGATACCCGAGGCACCCGAGCGACACGTGCAATGCGGATTGCGGGTCACGTTAACACACAATTTCTGAAACATATTCGACGGCGTGTAATTTTCCGCGCGACGGACGGCTCCAAAGAGGCGCGCACGGACGGAAGCGATTAGAGTCCCTCCTATTAGAGGGACTCTGGAAGCCGATGATGGGCGGATGGGCGCGCGAAACGGGCACGAGCCCGGTCAGCATTGGTCGCCGCGCGAGTCGGACAATTTTTGCGAATATCCGTCTGGGCGATGTTTACTATCAGCGGAGCCGGACTTGTTTTCCTCCGAGCGATATGTATCCTCGATCTCGCTGAAAAAACGCGCGAAACGATATCCTTTTACAGTTTAGAGCTTAGCTGGCGTTGCATCGCGGTAAATAGCTTTCCGTAAAAGTGCGCTGTAATTTAAAAAAAAGAAAAAAAAAGGTCCTCGCAGCTGTTGCACGTCGAAAACACGTGTCGCGTCGCGAACAGATATTCTTATGCAAATTGTTTCCGACGCGTCACGCTCAGACGTGTTATGTGGTGCGTATTGCGTCGAGTATAAATTATAATAGTAAATATTCATTAGCAGCAAAGTGCATTCCACGACTACCTAATCTCTCGCCTCTCTTTCGTCATTCATTTATCGCGAGAGAAGAGCCAACAATCTAGATGTCAGAAGGATGAACTTCACGCAATGTAATTAATACACTCTGCTCTCATTTAGCTACAAGAAATATGTCTGTTTCGATAGAAAAGATGCTCAGGCCGATAATACCGAAAGTGAAAAGAAATAAAGCAATTTTAACGAGTAAATGAGTAAGCAGGGGCATCGGTGACTCTTCTTTTCTACGCGGACGTATCATCAACCGTATCTCGTGCACCGTTCAGTAATTTATCTCCTACATAACGAGGCGTATAATGTAATCGAATTTGTCATTACATCAATGCATTAGCGACGCATCGTTTGTATATTCTCGCAGTATCGCGCACGTCCTACGTACGAGATAATTGTGAAATCGAGAAATTTCCGTGACTGATGTAACATAATACAAACGACGGCTCATAAAGTATAGACGACCAAGTCGTAAAGTACAGTCGTAAGTAAGTCGTAAAGTACAGAGCGCTGTGGCTTCGTCAGTTGAAAAATGTACCTAAAAAATAGGAAGAAAGCGTTGGAGACGACACCGGGAGATACGTGCGCGGTGACACGATCTTGAGGATTAAACTGTTTACGGAGTAACTTCTACGTCGCGATACAGCCGCAACATGCGCATTAGAGTCACTTGTGGCTTAACGAGATTCATTGGACGATTACACGCTGTAGAACACATCGGCGCTCTGCTTGTATATTCCGGGAGATTTTTCACAATTTGCTTATAACAGAGAGATCCGCAAATATCGGCAAATTAAGGCCTCTCGACGAAGTCAAACCTGATCGTCGCGTCGCGTAAATAATTCATTAAATTTGTGGAAGAATGGATGATTTTTTCCGCGTGTATTATCCCTGGAACATTCAAGCAAGAAGAAACAAATAAGAGAAGACAGATATTAACAATTAAAGAAAATCATTGTTCTTTTTTTTTTTATAAGTCTCTCGTTCTCTTACAATTAGAACACAGTGGTAATATGTACATACGCACTTCAGTATTACTCCGACTATGCTGCATATCTGTCTTACATGAAAATATTGTAATCTGCAGCCTTTACAGCAAATACAACAGCGCGCGGAGAAGTCATTGGCTGCTAGTCCGTATCTAGTCCAGTCACAGATAATCGGTAGCACTTGGCGTAAAGTGAACATCCTATAAAAACGTAAAAAAAAAAAAGATCACCATCACCGAGAATAAGTGTTAAGACTATAATAATTGTAGTTGTAAATGGTGTTCGTTTTCCCCGCTATCTACACACAATCGTATTATTCTTGTATACATATTTGCATAGTTCTTTCTCTTTATAACTATGACGAAATAATTTTAAAAGTGTCGTGAACGCGAGGACGTTAAAGACGGCATTTTTTTAATGAGATCAGAAAATGTCTTTGATATCTTCCGTTCGAACTCGCTTAAAAAATTATCTTTTAAACGATGTTACGTATCCCAAAGTCAAATTAATTTAACTATATTTATGTCCATTTATAAGTAGTTCAATCGCTGTCATAATAATTTGCACAACTATGTCACCCGGCATTGATAATGCACACGAGTTTTCCTTTTAACTGCGATTCGAATATCACCCGATATCTTCCTTTCCGAGAAACAGATCACCGTTAATAAAATAGCTAGTATCTCATCTCGGTAAAAAAAAAGACTATACAGCGTTTGAGAGCTATCGAATTATAGGAACCCCATTGATTATGTTTATGAACTATTAAAGATCAGATAATTAAATTATTTATATTACAATACTTATACTAAAGTTATGTAAGTTTATACACAT
>NW_020222462.1:0-1319 GCF_003070985.1 Temnothorax curvispinosus
TCTGAAATAAAAATAAGAGAATTATTCGATTATTTTGCTTACTTTCCTCGGTATTAGTGATCACTATTATTTACGAACTTTTGACTTAACGACTTTCTTGCAAATATCTCGCTTCGACTTTTATCATATTAAATTCTTCTATACTTTTCTTTATTTTAAACCGCGTGAATTACAAGTTATTATAAAAAGGGACTCAAAAATAGAAACCATTAATACTTCGCTACAGTTATTGCAATTAAAGCAAAGTGATTACCTTAAATTTTATGGTGTATTTATTCTATCCCACGATGCATAGTATCCATTATCCTTGTATCCCAGCCCCTCAGGCGCATATATCCCAGCAGTTACTCCATTCTGAAACAGAAAGTTTTTACAAGCCTTTACTCTGTTCTTCATATAATTAGTAGCATAATCAGTTAATGTGATTCAGGAAATAGATTTAAAAGACACTTATCTGATTGTACAACAAATTATTCTCTTGACTATCCTTCCGATCAAGGGTGCCTGTACCATCTTATTCCTTGCGGGCCTCTCTCAGGACGTATGAGACTTTCACTTTCCGGGACGCCTCCCTCAGGATGCTCAGGACATCAGGAGTGAACCAGGTCGCTGCACATCTCTCTCAGTGCATTGTTCGGACGTAGATATTCACCTGAAACGCTCATCGCTCTAAAACAAAAGTGAATTAATAGTTGCACGATTCGTCAATAAATAGATAAACAAATTACTAAAGATAGTTAATGACAGCACTGTTAGCTCTTTCAATAGACAGATTAATAAATCAACGGATTATCTGTTCCATTTTCAATATTATTGCGGATTAAATTTATACTTTGATAATAAGTCTCTTCACTTACCCCGCCAGTCTCCTCTCCTTCAGGACCGCTGTTCCTGATTCTTCGCGTCACACGACGATCACGGAGCCAGTCACCGGACCTTCCGGTCACCGCGATGTCCCACACATCGTCTCCTCTCGCTTCGTCGCCGTCAATCTTCCGACCGCCAGAGTACCCGACGTAGTGAACCTGAAGAGAGAGAAATAAAAGCTATTATGAATTAATGAAAAATACGATTATTTTATTATTATTAGATTCTATTCACCTTGCTTTTTCTTCGCTTTGCATACCTCTCGTAGATTTCTCGCGTTTGACACCACGCGTTACACACCTGTCAAACGCACAAGGAGAACATAACCTCACCATAATTTCGATCTCCCAAGATTACACGTCGTCAGGCCGTCTGCTCATCGCGCGTTTACCGCTAAGCCTGCGAAAACTTCCTGACGTTGAATAACTCCAAGAAATAAAATTATTCAATAT
>NW_020222463.1:0-2828 GCF_003070985.1 Temnothorax curvispinosus
TCCTTTATCCATGTCTCGCTCAAAAAGCAGCAATTGTTCACAGTTCTTAACTTAAATTATCGGACAATAAATGTAAATATGACTAGCAATGTAGTTCACGCAATCATTTATGCTTATTTCATTTTTATTTAGTTATAAATCAGAATATTATGATGAGACTAATAAGCTATATATCTGTTGTTTTGATTACGACCTATTGTTAGTAAGATGTATTCCTTTCTTGCAAGTTCCCTGATCTAGTAAGTCAATTTCTATTTAGCTTATGGCTAGAAAATGTTTTTAATTACTGCGAAAATTTCTGCAAAAGTGTCGTTTCTCGGAAATGAGAATATTACATATATTGTCTGACTACAATGTATACTTAAATAAATAAAACATATCATCCGTTTGCAACTGATTATTAACACGTATGTAATATAAGATTTTTAAATTTATCTATGCATATGTGTGTATAATGCAATATCTTACTACGGGAGATTCTACTCACAATATTCTGCTTACATTAATAAAAATAAGTATATTTATAATATGTCTTCTACATTCAACTATGATGTATCTCTTTGTTGATTAGATTACATCTATTACAGATTATCCATCGCAAGAATTCGACAGAAACATAAATTGTATCAAAATTACTATATACGTGGTAACGCCACCTACCATCTAAAACAACAATACCATAAAACTAAAAACATAGCCAAACATACCTACTTTTAATTCATGAAAACATATGATTAATCACTCACCTTAGTGAGGAGCGTAGCGTCCACGGTAAGCCCTTTTGCGGAGAATGTATTTTCACAATGCGATAATTGCAAAGAAAATAGCTGTAACTACAACGTTAGATAAAAAAAATTGTTAAATATAGGATTGAAAGATGTATAATTATTAATTTTACTATATTAAAAATTACTATATTAAAAATCGCATTAGCGTACGCGACACGTTATAATTAGAAAGATATATAAAATATGTCATTAAAGTTGATAAATACTTTTTATCTACCTCGTATTTTATTTGCTGATTGCTGGTGCTGTTGAACACGTCGTGAACGGTGCTGTTGATCTCCATAGCTTGATTCTTGCCGGTCTCACAAGCCCATACTATCAACATTAATTTTGTAGACAAATATGTTACAACTGTAACAAAAGCAATGTCATACATCTGTCTTTCCTGATTGCTCATAGACACATCTCCTTTTATTTGCATTAAGTAAAAGTACAGATTGAAGGTGATTTGAGTGAAAGTCATAACTATCGTAGAAAGAAGTTGCAAAGTAAAGACCATTTTTAGCTTCTGTACTGTCTCGCTAATTGCCAAATGCTGCTTCTTCAAAGCTATGATCTTCATCAGTAGGAATGGAATTCTTTGTTCACGATAGGTGCCGTTCAAAAGATATGGCTCGCCCTTCGTGTCCAATTCTCGCAGATTTGCCAGATTGTCGTTGATTTGCTTGAAACAAGCTTTTAATATGCAAACACAATTTATATATAGCATATCCATCTGATGCATTAGGCAGTAAATGTATAGTACATAAATCTTGCGGACGATACTAAACTGCATGTTATATATTAATATCGAAAACTGAACTGATATAAAGAGGAATCCAAAAATGTCCTTGGTATGAATCAGTTTAGATAAATTCTGATATGATTTCGGTGGTAATTTCAAGGAGATCGTCAGTAAGGTCTGAAGAAAACGCATTTGTGGTCCACTCAAAATAAATGTGGTGACTACTGTAAAACCACTGTTAATGTAGAAAAAGTTACGTTCAATTACCCTTGGTGTACCAATGTTTTTGAATACAATGTTGTTAGAAGTATTAATCTCATAGAGAATTTTTAATTTCATCGTGCAAAAAACGCAGATAATAATGGTCGATAGAATATAGCATTGTTTAGAAGCCTTGATGGTCGAAGCGTTGATTTTGTATGGAAATATCCCCAGAATGCGACAAAACGAGAAGCAAGGATACATCAACGACACAAAATCCGTAGCGCGAAATAGCTGCCATATTTTTCCTTTTCTTTTTTCTTTCGGTCTTTGGAACATCGATGACAAATTGAACATGCTCGCCGAAGCATTTAGGATGAACGATAATCTGAGAGATATTAATTATGCCGTAAATGCATTGTGACTTCAACGTGTTTACAAGAACTTCTTTCCTAAATGTAGATGTCCGTAAACTGACTTAAACCAGTCTATCTACACCGAGCGAGTTCAATTTTAAAACTACTAACAATTATTGCGTCGTGTTGCAAAACAGGACTCAGGAAATTGTGAGTTATGGTTTTTTGCTTATTACGAAGCACGCATATAATGTTATATAATTTTTTTATATATAACTTTTTTCGAAGTACTAAAATAATGATATACAATTTTCTAGTCATATAATTCATATAACCTTGCACATCTGAAACATGTACAGAACGAGTGAACGTTATCAAGATATTTCACAATTTTCCATTAGATTCATATATGGATAAATAGAAAGTATAGCAGATAGATCTCGTGCTGTTATAAATTCAAGAACAAAAAGACAAACTTTTATTTTATATAAATGTTGCTCCTGGACTCATGGTAAAAGTTTTTTCGATTTGCTGTTATTATTAGCAACGCACCTACTTTTCTACTGCTTCATGGCATTTTGTGAATATACAATGCAATGTAGTGTTTTCATTAATTAAATTAAAAGTTTTTTATACTCGTATTTCTTTTCCATTATTTTTTATTGAAATTAGATATGTAATTATGCTTAAAGCAAATTAAATTATATTTATATATATATATCAATAATTTAAGGACTGTCGATATTGGTATAATGAAAT
>NW_020222464.1:0-4028 GCF_003070985.1 Temnothorax curvispinosus
ACCACACTCAGACATCGACTAAAAAAATACGTTAAGTGGACACGGTTTTGAAAGAACTCTCCGAAAAAATACTCTCCGGATTCTCGCGAGAATACAATGTCAGAAAAATTACTCTCAAATGGACAGTGTCAGAATAACTCTCGAAAAATATTCTCGAGAGTTTTACTCGCAGGTGGACACACACCATTAAATTTTACCAACTTCAACACTATATATCTCATCGAAAACTAGAGCGGTTAGCCTTATAAGACCTATATAATTTTTTGTTCAGCGTTTTAAAGGTATTACCAAAAACCATCGTCAGAAACAGACGCCAAAGTTATCTAACTCTACTTTGCATATAATGTATTCACGCATTTACGCATTCACAATATAAATAATTTTCGCTAAACTTTGACATCTGATGCATATATAATAAAATCATTGTCAATTGTCAAATGTCAAGCGATGTCTAGTAAACAGGAAGAACAACTAACTACGTCAATGCATAAATGTCAAGGTGCTATGTATACCAAGTTTGTCTGGAACTTTTCGTCAAGCTTTAGAGTAAAATACCTTTGAAACTTAACAAGCTTTCTGATAATTTAAGGCCATTTTTCTGACATAATATCAATATAAGATGTCGATTGCGAGCTGTCTAACCAGTCCGATTAAAATCGGTGCAGTCAATTCCGAGATTTCGATTACGTAAAAAGTGATATTTTTTGCGTTCTAGTTTCAATTTTAGTCATACCAATACATTCAGTGATTTTGTCCCTCAAAAGGTTTTTAGAATGTCTACATACAATATTATTAAAATTATGCAATGTAAGTAAACGTTGATATGCATACATGCGTAATAATTTCTGGTGATGCTGGCAAGACAAACTAGAGAGGGCCAAACTAAAATCGGCCAGCGCCTCACCTATAAACCCGTAAATGCTGCTTTCTTGAAAGAAAAAATTATTTAAAAAATAATTACATAATTTTCATCACTAGAACTCTTTGGAAAATGTTAGAACACGTTCAGAACTGTAGGAAAATTATAATAGAACTTACAGAACTGTCAAAAATCGTCGAAAAGTTGATTTTTAAATGTTAAAAACAGCGAAAACTTGAAAAATAATTATTTCACATACAAAACTTATATAGGGCGGCAGTGTGGTCTTGTGGTAGAGCGCCAGACTCGTAATCTGAGGAACCAGGTTCGAGTCCACTAGAGCTATAAAGCATGGAATGTTTTTCCGATAGCTGCGCCCCTCCGTGCAAGATAGGCTCTTGTGCGGAGAAAACTGGGCTCCGTCTTTCGGAAAGAGACGTTAAGCCGTTGGTCCAAAGGGTTAAAGTGAGAGGAGAGGGATAGTGTTGGTAGTAGATTGCGAACCCTGCGGGGATATGCAATAAATGACGAATTTTTATAAAACTTAACTGACTTTTTTGTAGAATTTAGGGAACGCTACGCAGAACTCTTATCAGATCGGCTAGAACGTGTAAAAAGATTTTTCTTAAATAAAAATTTCTTCTTATGTGTTAAATATGGTTTTTATTGTTAAAATAATTGCATTACTGGAAAGTGATTAAAATTTCTTGCAAAACTACGTGGAAAAGTCGCAAAAATACGATCCGATCGGAACTGTTACCTTTCTTAGATAGGTGTTACCAATACAAAACTGTAAAACTATTGTAAAACAAACTAGAACTCCGAAGAAATAATTGATTTTCATGATTTAGTGCGCTGCGTGAACTTAGCGCACCATATTTTCAAACTTGATTTTTTTGTAATTAATCATCGGAACTATTTAAAATGCTTATCTAGAACTCTAGAACTATTCAAAAAAAAGTCAGAACTCTAAAAAAACTTTTAGATTTTTAGGTATGATGTGCCAAGTTCACAGGACCATAAAAGAAGCATAATTGTCTGAAATTAATTAGATTCTTCACTTCTTGAAATATATTGTTAAACACACAAATTTAAGCATACATATATTTTCATACATGCTTATTTAAAATTGTAAAGACGTATTGTAGGATAACATTATCAGAAAGACATCTTATTTCCAGATATATAATATCTTTGAAATATTTTGTTTTAATGTTACCGCGTTCCCCCCCCCCCCCGCCCCAATAAAATATACATATTATATTACTCTTCCTCCTTCTCCTCCTTATATTGTATTATATTATCTTCTACCCATTCTTCGTTAATAGCTGATATGATTTTGTCGTTGTCCATCATTGTGATATGATTACCTTCCACATAATGAATTTGCACTTTACCTTCGGTAACCTAAAAATAAGTTTCTTGTTATAAAGTTTCATGTTATTTTTAAAATCATAGTTTTATTTCAAAAATATCTATCCAAATTACATATTTATTTACCTTATGTAAACCATAATCCTCTTCAGTAAAAGGGGCAATCGGAAATGTGGGTTTTAGCAATGTTATAGATGATTTAAGGCGAGGTAATGATGAAATATCGTAATCCTGTACAGCGACAAAATGATTGAAAACTGTGAAATATATAAGCTTTTGATTTTCGATGGTCAATACATTTAAATCCTTCGGGAAGTAAGCATGAAATACTTTCACTTTTTCGTCCCATGTGTTACATTTATTCAGCTCTAACGCAAGCTGTAAATAAGAAAATTTTGTATGATTAATTATAATAAATATACCAAAATAACATCTGCGGTTTATCGATATAAATATTGATATATAAAACAATATATTTTACTATTTGAAGATTCAAATACAAATCTTTGAAGATATTCATGTTACAATGAGTCATTTTATGTGTGTGTTCTTATTTTATTTATATTTATATAAGATTAAAATTACATAAATAGTTCTTATAATAAAAAATGTGTTTTTTTTATAATTTACTAACTGTTTTCTTGTTAATTGTAGTATACATTTCCAATAAACCAAGTAATATCGTGTTTTGTAACTCTTCTGGCGAAGTACAGTCTAAATATTGATTAGTCCAAAGTTTTATTTGATCAGGAGCTCCATCTATTAGTATTAACCGTCCTGAGAAATTATTAGCTTCTAATAATCTTGCTAATTCAATGGCAATTAAAGATCCAAATGAATAACCCACTATTAGAAATTTCCTTTCATCTTTCATTTTCTTTAATATGTGCTAAGAAAATATAAATATGAATGTATGTGTAAGCTGTAGTATATTACGAAAGATTTGTATCTATTAGTAATTGTTAAATATTACTTTCAACATAAATATTTTAATTAAATTTAATCTTCTTACAGGCAGCAAATAAGCGGCTGACTTCATCACTGAATGACTATCGTCAGGAATATTAAGTACACCATGTTGCACACACGTTGCCGAAGATTTAATTCCTGATGCTATAGATTTATATACACTTAAACATCCTTCGATTCCCGGTAAGAGAAATATATTGCCTCGAACAACCTCCTTGGTAACAAGTTCTACAAGAATATCTGGAACAAAGTCTGAATCCTTCACTTTTCGAATCAGCACGTCGAAGCCTCCCAAATTACTTGGATCAATTTCATTTGTATCTTGTATTTTTCCTTGTTCGGCTGTAATTGTCATTTGTCTAAGTTTAACAAAATTTAAAGTTCTAATGTCTGGCACTGTCAGGGAAATATCAAACTCTCTTTCCAACATTTGCTTAATTTCTACTGCCATCATCGAATCCATACCCATTTCGGCCAATGGCATATTTGATGGTATTGCGTTTATGTTCTTCAATCCTATTTTGTTTGAAATAAAGTAAAAATTGTATAATAAAATCAATTATATATTATTTTATTTAATCTTTTAAAATTGAATATACACCAAAAATTTGAATCAAGAATCAAATTGTTACATTTCTTTATATCTTTAAGCACTTAGTTATTTCAATACAAATGCTTAGTAAATGAAAACATTGTTAATTATTGCCTAATTAGCACATATTGGTTATCATCTTATTTGAAATTGGTTAAATTATTAGGAAATCTTCTCATGTCGTAAAACGTTAAAAGAAATTTGAAAAAATATAATAGAATTAGAAAAATTGCT
>NW_020222465.1:0-2164 GCF_003070985.1 Temnothorax curvispinosus
GGACCAAATGTGAGCTTTTGAAACTTCAACGAAGTCTGGTTGTCTCTAAGTAACGAAGTCAGTTCCTCATCTTCACGTTGAGCCTTGGACAGATCTTCAAAGTTGATAACTGATGGAAGTCGAAGTGCGTCCACTCTGGAGAGTGTATCGGCTACAACGTTCTGCTGCCCTTGGATGTATGTGATTTTTGTCGTGAATTGTCCGATTAAACTGAGCTGCCGGAGTTGTCTGGGAGAAGCCTTGTCCGACTTCTGCAGGAATGCATACGTCAGTGGCTTGTGATCCGTCCGAACTTCGATGTCTGCACATCCTTCGATCCACGGTCTATAGAATTTGATCGCTTGGTATATCGCGGTCAGCTCTCTATCATACGTGCTGTAGTTCATCTGGGCAGGCGTGAACTTCTTCGAGAAAAATCCCAGGGGTTGCCAACTGATGTCGTCGGTCGATTGTTCTAACACTGCCCCTATGGCGATGCCTGAAGCATCCGCTGTGATTCGCATTCTGGCGCTCGGCGCCGGATGCGCTAGCTGCGTTGCGTTGGCCAGATCTTGCTTTACTTTCTCGAAAGCTTCGATGGCCTCTGCTGTCCACTCTATTGATCGTTTGTCGTTCTTCTTGGAGTCTCTGAGATATACATTCAACGGAGCTTGTGTGGCTGCGGCGTTCGGGATGCAACGATGGTAGAAGTTGACGGCTCCCAAGAATCTACGAAGCTCTTGCACTGTCTCGGGTCGTTTAAAGTCAAGGACACTCCTGACTTTGTCTGGCAACGGCACAGATCCTTTACTGGAGATCCTGTAGCCCAAGAAGTCTACTGACTCTGCTCCAAATACGCATTTATCCAGGTTGATCTGAAGTCCGTACTCCCTCAGTCGATTGAAGATGATCCTCAAGTGTTGTTTGTGCTCTTCGAGTGATGAAGAAGCGATAAGGAGGTCGTCGATGTACGCAAAGACAAAATCGAGCCCTGCTACAACTTGGTTGATGAAGCGCTGAAAGGTCTGGGCTGCGTTTCTCAGACCAAACGGCATTACTAGGAATTCAAACAATCCGAAGGGTGTAGTGACAGCTGTCTTCGGGATGTCTTCGTCAGCTACCGGTATTTGATGATAGGCCCTGGTCAAATCGATGGTTGAAAAAATTGTCTTGCCATGTAAGATCGATGAGAAATCCTGCACGTGCGCGATTGGATATCTGTCGGGTCGTGTTAACGCGTTCATCCGACGATAATCGACGCACGGGCGCCAGCTGCCGTTTTTCTTCCTTACCATATGGAGGGGGCTGGCCCATTGGCTTTTCGAGGGTCGACAATACCCTAAATCTATCATGAACTGAAATTCCGCTTTTGCTGCTTTCAGTTTGTCCGGCGGAAGACGTCGTGGTCGCTCAAACACTGGCTGTCCAGACGTCTCTATGTGGTGCTTCACAGTGTGACTAGTTTTCGTGATGGCGGTGGACGGTTTCATGATTTCGGAGAATTCGGCGAGGATATCGGCTAACGGCGCAGTTTTATCGAAGCTGTAAACACTATGTAACGGTGCTCTGTCCGAAGTTGTTTTTATCGTCAATCCTGTCTCTGCGTCTTCCAGTGTCTTCGAACGAAGGTTCAGGGTGAGGTTATGCTTGAACAACACGTCTGCTCCTATAATTGCGTATGGTACCTGAGCGATAAGGCAGACGCACCGAATTGGTCGACGGAGTCCAAGATCCAGCATCATCACGCGTTCGCCGTATGTCCTGATATGTGTTCCGTTTGCGGCATAGAGTGTGCCTTGCAAGTGGTTAACCGGGTCCCAAGGACGTGGTGGAACTACCGAGACATCCGCTCCTGTGTCCACCAGGAAACGGAGTCCGGATATCTTATCCGTGACGAAAAGTCGGCGAGACGAGTCGGTGCCGTTCGTTGCCGCCGAAATCAACGACGGCTGACTTAGTTTCCCGTCGTAGGTTTGCTTTGTTTGTCGTCTGCATCCTTCGGCCACTCACACGGATCCGTGCACTTCCTTGCTTTTTTTCCGAAGCGCATGTGATAAAAACAAACTTTGGGTCCGCGTGATCGTCTATTTGACGCGTCCCTGGCGCCTGGGCGCGAGCGCGAACGCGGGCGCGAGCGCGTACCGGGCGCTGGTTTGCGGCGAGTCATCATATTGCTCACTTGTTT
>NW_020222466.1:0-2355 GCF_003070985.1 Temnothorax curvispinosus
ATTGATAGAAAAATAGATTGGCTTGTAAAAACAGTGAAAGAATTAAAGGATGAGGCAGCATGTAAAAAGGAGATCAAGTCAATGATAAAAGAAATAGTCCGTGAGGAGGTGGGAGGCATTAAACAGGAAATAGAAGAATTGAGAAAAATGTTGACGCAAGGGGCATATGGATCGTCAGGTGGAGCGGCAAGAAAATATAGCGATGTGATTAAAGAAAGGAAGGAAGAAAATATCTTGATTATAAAACCAAAAGTACAACAAGAGAGTGAAATTACGAAGAAAACAATTAAAGATAAAATTGATATAACCAAGATGGAAATAGGAATTACCAAATTAAGAAAGGGAGGTAAAGGGACAGTGATCTTAGGATGTGAGTCGAAAGAAAAGAAGGATAAGCTAAAGGCGACGGTACAAGCGGCAATGGGCGAGGAGGTCAAAGTCTCTGAGCCACAGAAGAGGAAACCAAAGATTAAAATAATTAATGTTGGTGGAGAAGAAATGAAAATGGAGGATGATGAACTGATAGATACAATCAAGAAGCAGAACAGAATTGGCGAAGAATCCGGTATGAACCTAGTGAAGAAAATATTAAGAGGAAAAAGTAAGGATACTGAGCAAGGATCCGTAATAATTGAAGTGGATGAAAGCACTCATAATTCACTAATAAACAGAGGAAAAATAAATTTAGGATGGCGAAAGTGTCCTATATTTAATTATATTAGTGTTAGAAAATGTTTTAAATGCTGGGGCTATTACCATATTGCCAAGAATTGCACGAGACAGGAAACATGCTATAAATGTGCAGGAAATCATAAGGCGAATGAATGTACGACGGCAAAGAAGAGGTATGTAAACTGTACCTATAAGAATCAGACGTACAACTTGAAGATAAATGTTGAACACGAGGCGCTAGATTCGGAATGTCCGACATTTAAGAAAGTATTGGAGGAAGAGAAAAAAAGAGCCGGCTGGGAAGATGCAAAATAGCAACCACAGGGAGAAGCGGATTTACTCTGGTATACGAATGCACAAAGCTTCTTGGCGCATAAGGACGAAATTCAACATCAGATTATGAAGAGGGTGAATCCTGTGATTCTAGCGTTATCCGAGACTAGATTGACTGTAGAAATTGAGGATAGCGAAGTCAATGTACCGGGGTATAGTGTAGTTAGATGCGATGCTGAAAATAGAAACACAGGAGGAGTACTGTTATATGTTAGGGATGATATTAAATTTAAAATAGTTGATAAGAAAAAGATAGTGTCAAATTGTTGGTGCGTGGTGGTAGAAATAAGAGAGAATTTGTATAAAGGTATGATAGCAGTAGTGTATCATTCGCCGAGTGCGTCAAATGGCGATTTTGTGAGATTTTTGGAAGATACGGTTGAAGATTTAATAATAAAGTATGACTGTATAATGATAGGGGACTTTAACATAGATATAATGGTAGATTCATTTTACACAAAGAAATTATTAACGGTAATGCAAAACCTAGGGATGAGGCAATACGTTGATTGTCCAACAAGAGTTACAAAAGATAGTCGAACGATGATAGATTTAATTTTTTCGAATAAAGAAATAAAGGTACAAGTGAATGAGAAACCTAAAATCACAGACCATACATGGCTAAAAGTAGAATTTAATACAAATAAAGATAGAAGTAAATATAAAGAATTTAGAGGCAGGGACTATAGTAAATTTAATGCAGATGAATTTCTTAGAATAATGGAAGAAAGAACTGAGCAAGGTCAAGGGCTAGATATAAGCATAAGGGCGGAGAGATTTGTTAATAGTATAGTAAGTGTATTGGATACTGTAGCACCTAAGAAAAAGTTTAAGATTCCGAAAATATGGGAAGGGAAAATGTGATATTCAGATGAAATTAGAATGGCAGCAGATAGAAGGGATGAGGCTCACAGTAGAGCAATAAACTCAGGTAAAGAACAGAATTGGGAATTTTTCAAAAATGAAAGAAATGCAGTAGTTAAACTTATCAGGGCAAAAAAGAAAGAATATTATGAGAATATGATAGATAATAATAGGAGTGATCCCACAAAAATGTGGAAAACTTTAAAAGAATTAATTAAAGGTGAGCAAAGGGGTTCAGAGAACATCGATAATGTAGATTTTGAAATATTAGGAGACATAGAAGGATGCAATATAGCTGATAAATTTAATATATATTATGTAAAAAGTATTAGCAACATTGTGCAATCTATTAGTAATAAGGGGAGAGAAGGCACGGGTAGGAGACCTATTTATGTAATTGAGAATAAGGGAATTATGGAAAATTTTGAGCCAATTAGTGCAAGTGATTTGGAACAAATCGTTAGGGAACTACCACGAAAGAACGGA
>NW_020222467.1:0-3279 GCF_003070985.1 Temnothorax curvispinosus
AGCGCCCTCCCTCGAAGACTCAGAGGACTCATCTCAGTTCACAACACTCCCACTGAGGCCTCTGGGTCCTTGGATAGTTTGTCCTTTAGATGATTGAATCTCGGCTTGGGTAGGCCCTTGGTCATCAAGTCAGCTAACTGATTCTCCGTAGGGCAATACTTCACAGTAATCTTCTTGAACTCGGCGACCTTTCTGATATATTTGTACTTGATGTCGACGTGCTTGGTCCTTTGATGGAAAATTGGATTCAAGCTGAGTGCAATTGCAGCTTGATTGTCAACGTTCAGAGTAATGGCTGGTATCATCTCTTCAGGAATCCTCTTATATGCTGCAATCATCTGTCTCAGCCATTCCACCTCTTGAGTTGCTTGAGATGCTGCCACCAGTTCTGCCTCTGCTGTAGATAGGGTTACAATTTTCTGTCGTCTTGAAGCCCACGCTATCGGTCCTCCATTCAAAATGGCAACATATCCTGTAGTTGAGCGTCGTTCGTCCTCATCTCCTGCAAAATCTGCGTCTGAGTAGCAGATTAACTCTTGACTTGATCTCGTACAGCTATATGTAATTCCTTCACTGGTTGTTTGCTTAAGATATCTTAATATCCGCTTCGCTGCTGTCCAATGTTCTTGTCCGGGATTTTGCAAGAAACGACTTAGCACGTTTACACCAAAAGCTATGTCAAAACGTGTAACATTCGCTGCAAACTGTAGAGATCCGATCAAGCTGCTGTAGGGATACTTTTGTGGATCCAACACCTCATCATTCTTTTCGGGACTCATTTTTCTAGACAGTTTGACATTTGAATCAATCGGTGTAGATATGCCTTTAGCTTCACTCATCCCGTATCTATCGATCAATTCTTGAATATATGTCGCTTGATGGATTTTAATTGTCTTCTCGTGGTAGTCTCGTTCTATTTCTATACCTACAAAGTAGTTCGGCTTACTCACTTTGATTTCGAACTCTTCATTCAGCTTCTGCAAGAAAAGCTGTAGGATCCTGGCAGACTTGCAGATCACCAGGCCATCATCCACGTAAAGAGCAAGGTATAGTATCTCTGACTCCATCTCACCGATGTAGATGCAGTCATCAGCATCTGACTTTTGCATGTTGAGTTTCTGAAGAGTATCATCAAGCCTATTGTTCCAGCAGTGTGGAGACTGCTTTAAACCATAAAGTGATCGTTGAAGCTTCACAATACGTTTGTCTTCAGGCCATGGTCCGGGTGGCAATTTGATCCAGATATCCTCTTTCAGTTCTCCATACAGGAAAGCAGTCCTCACATCAAACTGCTGAATTTCAAGATCCTCAGCCGCGGCCATTGATAATAACAAACGAATGCTCTCATATCGCACAACAGGAGCATAGGTGTCCACATAATCAACTCCGTATTGCTGAGAAAAGCCTCTTGCAACTAGCCGTGCTTTATATCGATCTGGTTCACCTGGTGTTACTTTTCTCTTGAAGATCCACTTGCAGCTTATTATCTTCTTATCTGCTGGTTTTGGCGCGTTGAACCATGTTTTATTTCGTTTATGTGCCGAGACTTCTTCGTGTATTGCTTTCTTCCAGTGTGCCGCTTCCACACCATTTACAGCATCTTCATACGTTCTTGGTTCGGCTTCTGCAATGTTTGCTTGATAGCAAAAGAGACGTTCAGGTTTCTTAAGATTTTTCCGATCACGCAGTTTTCGTCCATTGCTGTCTTCAACACCCTTACTAGTGCTTTCCTCTTCAGCTTCCTCAGTTGCGTCTTCATAATCATCCTCTTCATTTTCCGTCTCTTCTTGTCTATCTGTTGATACATCATCTGTTCCTTCATCTTCGACAATAGTAAACGAACATTTTTCTACTTCTTCTGCTCCCACTGTTTTCAGAAATGGATAATATTGTAACTCCTCATCGACTTTTACACTCGCTGCCACAGTAATTTTCTGACTCTTCGGATCAAATAGCCGATAATTTTCTGAATTACCTTCATAACCAACAAAAATCATTTTGGTTGCTTTCTGATCTAATTTCCGTCGTTGACTTTCTGGCACGTGAGCATAAGCGACGCAACCGAATACTTTAACGTTTGACAAGTTCGGTTTCTTCTTGGTCCATCTCTCCAACGGTGACATGTTGCTCTTGCTTGTCGGTGTTCTGTTTAATATATAGGCAGCCATTCGTACCGCCTCTGCCCACAAATATTTTGGCAAATGTCGGCCATACAACATTGAGCGGATCATTTCATTAATTGTCCGGATGTCTCTTTCCGCTTTGCCATTTTGTTCTGGGTTGTAGGGAGCAGAAGTTTGATGTTCAATTCCTCGAGCTTTTAGGAACTTTCTAAAGTGGTCGTTCACATATTCTCGTCCATTATCAGTCTTCAGTACCTTAATCTCCTGTTTAAACCAATTTCGTACAATATTTGCATATTCAACAAATTTTTCGAATACATCTGCTTTACTTGGTACCGCATATATGTGTCGATACTCACTCGCATCATCCTTAAATACTACATAGTATTTAGCTCCGTTGAACGCTGTAGTAGGAAATGGTCCGCATACGTCCGAATGAACAAACTCTCCCGGTTCGTAATGCTTATCTTCTCGAGACTTGAATGATTTACGTTTTGCCTTACCAAAAATGCATGCTTCACATTCAAAGTTCTGCAAATCTTCTTCGCAGATTCCAACAAAAGGATTTTCTTTCACCAGTTTCTTCATTGTAGACAAGCCAATGTGCCCCAGCTTTTCGTGCCACAATTTCAGCTTATTCACCTTTTCCTCTGCAGTGTTTGCTTCTGCGATAGTCGGTTTTCTAAATAACATAGTATAAAGATTGTTATTTCGTTTTGCAACAGCATATACCTTACCGTTTTTGGTCACTTTCATATGTGACTTCTCCGACTCGATTTTATATCCATGATTAGTGCACTGCGAAAAAGAGAAAAGGTTTGTACGTAAATCTGGAACACAGAGAACATTTTCCAAACGACACGGTTTCCATGTGCCATTTACCAGTGCTTCAACCTTTATGTCACCCTTTCCAATAATGGGCACACGACTTTTGTCACCTAATTTGATAAAAGTCATGTCTGCTTTATGCAAGTTCTCGAACATCGCCTTATCACAAGCCATGTGATACGATGCTCCACTGTCAGCTAGCCATACTTGCTCGTCTTCTGAAAGGTTCTCTTCTGCAACGTGTGCACGAGCGAAGAATACAGCATCCATTGTATCCTCTTCTTCTTTCTGTGATTGCTTACTCTTGATGTCTTTTCCGGAGGCGCTA
>NW_020222468.1:0-28839 GCF_003070985.1 Temnothorax curvispinosus
ATAATTACGTTTGAAAGAACTGCCGTAATTCGATGGATATTTTATTCGCCTTTGAACACTTAAAATGCCAAGTATCTTATACTGTCAGTAGTCGCTCTATCGTCACTAATAAACGTCACTTATTTACAAAAGTGTATTCTATCAAGAATCGATAAAAAGTATACGAATTTTGATTTTGGTATCAAATAAATTTAATAATTAATTGTGGAGCTACATAAGATATATAGTTGCGTAATTCGTAAATGTGTTCTAATAATAATTGTATTATTATTATTGTATTTTAATGTGAATTAAGTTGTGTTAAAAATAATCAATCGTTTGTTACAAATAAATTTTTGCTATAGATATTACTTCTAGAAAATTATTAACGAAAAACTTAAACATTAATATATACACATATGTTTGAAAACTTTTTTAGTTTGTATAATATTATATCAGTATGATAGTTTCATAAAAAACTTAGAAAAGAATAATTATATAAAAAATACTTTTACTAAAAGAATATATAAGAACACTGAACTAATACTTAAAAATATACTAAAAGAATGATTTAAGTATAAAGAATTAAAAAATATTTTTAAGAAAGTATATATCTAAAATTTTAATGAAGTTTTAATTTATTTCATAATTATTTTAATTATTCATTATGTAATTTCATTGAAACAATTAAATATTCATTTTTAAAATATGTTAATATTTTTCAGTCATACCGACAAAATAAATTTTAATTTTATGTAGACACTAATTATTTCGTAATGCCAATTGCTATTAATTATCAATTATTAATACCATGGAACTAAACGCGCTTTCTTACCACTTCATGAGGACATTTATATTTTTTCGTATAATACTATAATATATTATCATTTAAATTAATAATGAATAAATAATGGATACATACGTATGCAAAAAATGTGGAACGCTTCACGATTTTGCGTGTCATCCTTGCGCAGGGGCCATGCTAATCTTCTCTGTATCGTTCCAATTTTAGTATATGTACTGCCGAAGCAAGTACATCAGTCCACCCTATAATGTAGCTTATATATTAAATAGCACAAATAAGTGTACTAACGAGAAACGAAGTTGTACATTTTCGCCGTCTAACGGAGAAATCGGGCACTACGTTTGAGACGTAACCTTAAAAAAACAGGCGAGAGCGAGAGGTACATTTCATTACATACCGAGTGCTATTGATTACTCCGCAAGTAAAAGTCTTGGATTATTTAATGATCAATCAGACATATCATTTTTGTAGTCGACGCGATGTTTTAGTGACTTTACAATTTAACGTGCAATTAGTGTGCTCCTAGTTTGAGAATGTAACATTAAAATAAGTCAAATATGTTTGAATAATAAAAACAGCAGCTCCTTTAAATTGAGTGACGTTCGATAGTGTTTGTTTCTCTGCCCATATAGATCCGTTTGCAGTGATGCGATTGAAAGGATGGAGATACGGTGTGTTTGTCGGAAGTTTCTTCGGACTTATAGGTGCGCTCTGTTACGCTTCCATGATACGACCTATGTTGAATCCTGAACCATACAGTATATATCTTCAGAATATTAATAAAGGACTAAGTTCTGCGCAAATAATTATCTCGATTAACAATAAACTTTTTTTTCAGAGAGAATACGAGAACGAGCCTTCTCGGATAGACCTACATAATTTAACTCTGTAAGATTTGTTTCAAGTTCCTGTAAAACTCTTGGATATATTTTAATTGCACGTCACGCAAACTTCCTATACTTCCAGAAGTTCTGTAAAGGAAAGGTGATATAAATATATAAAAGTTAAATGGGTTGTTCGTTGTATAAAATAAATGTCTGTTAATATTTATTAAAGCTGTATAATTACGAAAAGTACATAAGTCACAAAAAGAGATTGTACTCGAGGACCTCTATGGGACATTGACTTTCCCATGACTTGTGCACTTTCTACGTAATCGGCGACTCGATTACCTGTACAATTATCACATATAAGAAATTTCGTTCGTAAACCGACTAGAAATTTCGTTGAAAGTATATAGTCTTGTAACTATACACGCACGCATGCACACGTAGTAGGCCTTGTGTTAAAAGTCTTCGTCGTCGCACACGTCGAGGAAAACATCAAATGCTTGTCGATTGCAATTGCCTTCCGCAGTGAAGACGTACTTGTGAAACGTTCCGTCCATACATACAGCTGAAATTACAATAAAATTAAAAGATAAGGGAAGAAGCGCGCGGTATATCAGCGATATATTTTTTTCATAGAAAATAAATACGCTACCTATCACAGAATTGTGCGTGCCAAACGCGCAAACGCAGGCGCATTCTGGAGGTACTGTGAAGGTAGCCAATGCCCATTGACTCTCGACGTAATTACCGAGAAAACCCATATTTGAAAAACTAAATTAAAAAAAAAAAACAAGAAAATACATATGAAGTTATGTATGTCTTTTATGGTAAATATTCGTTCGTACGAAAAAGAGCATCAGTTTACATACGTGGATCGTCGATTCAAGCTGGTATTTTTTAGGGCAAATATATGCACTGTTCCTTTGTCGCTTGAGACGCACAAGAACTCCGAGTCTCTACTGAACGTTATGCTAAAAGAAAATATCAAGGAACATTAAGAAACTGAAAAATATTAATTGCATCAACGACAACGCTGTAACGCTAGTCATACATGGCTATATTAATTTTGTATACCGACCAGTAAAGCGTGGCCGGGTCGGCACCGCGCCTCAATTCAACCAATAAACTCCTGCGCACGGAATCCCATACTCTAATTAAAGTTCCCTGAACGGACGCAGTCGCGATCATAGTCCCATTTCCATTAACCGCTAGACATGCCAGTGCACCCTACAGTTATGACAACATATACACACATGAATAATAAATAGTTACTGTAAATAAAAGATTGCTCGCATTATTAATTGTTGAAATAAGTATTAAGTTAAAGCGATTGGAGCATTGAATGGTTTACTAGTCAAGCAGTTCCTTATCAAGCAAAAACAATCTGGATTTGATTCTGGATTCTTCCATCCCACATATAATATAAATATAAAGAATTTTGAGTGAAAAACTATTTTACTTTAATATAAATAAAAGAAACAAAAACAAATTCCAAGGAGCAGTGAATCTTTATAACATTAAAGTTCCTTAAAGAAGAAAAATCAAAGTAGCGAGAAGAAGTTAAGGTACCTGATGCGCCGAAAGAGTAATGGGAGCACTGGAGCTACCAGCTTCGGTAGCTCCAAGATCCACCAATTGCACGCTACCGAGTTTGTGACCGGGAAAGGCCAGCAATTGTCTCTGCGCTGTCGCGAACGTCGCTATTTCCACCAAGCCCGTTGGATTGTCTCTGGTCTCGAGCGTCAACAACCTCCGTACAGGCGTAGGAAAGGAAAAGACGTGGATCTCTCGCTGCAGCGCCACTATCATTCTACGACATAAGAATATTCCTCTATAGAACAAACGTTCCGTACGTAGGAATTTATAGTGGGAAAGGAAAAGCATAGGACTCCATACTTGTCCCTTCGTAATCTGACGGCTTTAATGAGACTGGTAAAGGTGACTTCCATGACAAACTTCTTCAACAGATCGTCATAGATCAGAACCGTGTTATCGGCAAACTTAGCACGATTTCCACCGCCTACGACGGCAATTACGTTTGTTCTCCAGAGCATCTCGGCCATGGAGATGCTTCCCATTAAATCATTATCGAAATGCGCCTTCTCGACCAACGGATCGACGTTATAGATTCTCAATCCAGAGTCCATGCAGCACGTGAAACAACCTGCGAAAGAGAAACGATGTTAATGGAAGAAAAAAAACGTATTTTTGTGAGCTTCTGGTCGCAAATTGTAGTTTACCTTGATCCTGATTAAATCTCAGGCTGTGAATGCCTTTCGCAGCCATCGTGACTCTCGCGATTGATCAACAAAGCGTCCGACGGTGCTAATAGGAGCAGTTTTCTCAACAGAATTCGGAGGATTCTCCTTTCTCTTCAGAAAAACCTGATTTTTAACGGCAGTCCGAATGCAGAATCCATGACGCACGGTCAATTTACATGCCGTAGATAAATGTATTCAAATTTCAACACTTCTATTATTTACAGTCAACAAGTGCTTCCTTACACCAGCGACTCCAGCGAGCGGTCGAGCACGACAGCACGACGCGTAGCGCAGAGACGGAGCAAGACAGAGACCGTCGGAAATCGGTCGCGTTCCAAAATCATTAAAAACTGGTACTGAAGTTTCCTCGGTCTTGAAGGCTTGAATACCGGCCTTAAGATGCTAATACGGCTCTGTGATTGGTTCATGACATCTTAAGGCAGGGTCTACAATGCGAGTCGTAAAGTCGTAAGAATTGACTAATCACAATAGAATTTGAGGAGAATAATCGACTGTGATTGGTCAATTCTTCTAAGGCTGATTTATAGAGGCCGTATAATCGCAAATGATTTGTGTCGCGGAAAGAAAATTTTAAAATCCAATTCCAAAGTTATACGATGGAAATTACTTTTGAGAACTAAATGACTCCGGTCTTTTTAAGGTGAAGTCGATTCGTAATTGATCTGAGACTGTGTAATAACTCGGATAAGTAAACGTTGTCTACGAAAGCCTCTGCAAGTACATACGAGACAATAAAAGCGCTACCAATAATGAAATAATACGATAAAAGCGTATCACTTTTGCAAAACTCGAATTTCGCAATTTATGTTAATAGCTTCTAGCAATAAGATCCGATATGGGATTTATAAATAAAAATATTAAAACGCTATTTGTCCTATAAACGTATACGATACAATTAAGTAAATATAAAATTGCACTTATTAGAATTAACTCTATATAATCAGATCCATATTATAATTACAATACATTTTATATTATAGTCGATTCTAGTGCAACCTATATGTAACGAACGGCGTGGATTACCGTAACCCACAAGTGTTTGAGGGTTAAGGGAATATCTTTTGTCCTAAGATTTTTTCAAGTATTTAACAACTCTCTTCATCTTGTGGAGCGCCTCGGGTGTCGCTTCAGGATGTGATTGCACAAAACTTATTAGGTATTCACGAACCTCGCGTTTACACAGACGCAATATTATCATAATCTGTTTACCGGTACAGATTTTAATCATATGTAACCAGTACCCATTCAGATGCTCTAAAAGGTCGGCTATCAATTCCTCGGGATCTTGATTATTTTTTGAAGCTGATTCTGGAATTAATACATACATATATTGTTAGGCAAAAGAGGTGATCTCGTATGCATTATTTACAGCTGAAACAAAAAATCGAAAATTACATACCAGTTTTAAGGGAGAAAATTATAGTCGTCAAAATGCAATCCAGTCTTGGGTCATTCACGTCGCAACAACGCAAACACAACAGCATGTGTGTAATATGGTGAATCATGTTGGCGCCTCCTTGCCGAATTGGATATAAATTATACGACTTTTTGCAAGGTTTCAATATCCTATACATAATCTCCATGAGCTTCAAAAACTTCTCGTCAGTCTTGTCGATTTTAAATTCAGAGAAATTAAATCCAGTAGATTTAAATCCACCATCAGAGGCGCAGTCTACTATGTCAGTTATCACTCCCAGCCAATGTTCGGCAAACTTCCATTCAAACTGACTCGTTTTTCTCTTCGATATTACCTCGCTGAATGCTTCTAACATCGCCGAAAACAAGTCGTCTATTCTAAATAGTTTCTCCCAGAAATTTTCAATAACCAACGTATCTACGTCACATATAGATTCAAGCATATTCATCGTGCCTGTTAATAAGTCATCTGCAACAGACATTTCACGATTATATTAATTATGCAAAAGGATTCTTTTGTGCAATTACAGTGCGTACCATTTGTCGAGCTCTTTAATATAAAAATTATAGAATCTCCGAAAAATTCGCATTCTGTAAAATAAGCTGTCAAAAAATCCTCTGATTGATGAGCCATGACTTGCCACAAAACTGACTTTAAGATCCTCATAAGTTGAATCAATATTAACGAGTCGTCAGATGTTAAACGTCTCAGGATTTGTGTAACAAGCTCTCGGTCGCGTAATATCGTATTGAAGGCTTCATCACTGCTGCCTACATTGCCGATGATACCTAAGATTATTTCCTGAAAATATATCTTTCGTTATTAAACCGGCCCAAAATTTGTTGTTAAAATAGATTCTGCAGAATTAACAATCGGACGTCATGATTTATAGATTGTACAATTAATCGTGGTTCGTCAGAAGTCATCAGGGTGTTCTTCGCTATGTTAGGAAAATCGTATGATATAAGATGCGACACCACTTCTCCCTCCATACTCAGATCCCACAGAATACACAGCTGATCTTCTAGCTCTTTTGTCCAGCCATGCTTGTCAATCTGAAACAAATTACAATACATAAAACACTTTAATCTTAACACATATCTAACAAACAAGATTGAACTTAACAAAAACAATTAAAAAAGAATAGAATAATATAAAAAAAAGAGATTTATATCCAATAAAACAGAATTTCAAAAAATATTGCGCGTAATGTTGCTGTTCAATTCTGTTTCACACCACTCGCACGATATTGTTATATCAAATAGTTAATATGTAAAGAGTAATTATCCTAAGAAATTACCTCACATAGAGACATCAGAGTTTTGATTATCCATTTGCTACTGCAGAGACTATTATCCAGGGCATCGCCTCTCAACACTTCTAATTCCTGTTCACTGACGTCCTGTGAGTCTATCATGTTTCCTGTCAAGTACCTTCAACATTTTCACATAATCTTAATGAAAGCAAATACATAATTCAGACCTTATCGTTTGTATGTGTTACATAGTAAAAACGTAAAATTCAATAATAATTGTATGTACATACCAGCTCTATATGTACATACGCAGTTCAATAGGTTAGACTTTAGGTTAGATCTGAGATCTTAATAATCAAGTTATCATAATTCTCTTATTGGTAGATTACCTCGATGCGTCTGCGAGACAGTGCGAGAGAAAACAGTTGCAGAGAAGGAATCAAGGCGTTTCTAGGTCTACAATGCGAGTCGTAAAGTCGTGAGTCGTAAGAATTGACCAATCACAGTCGATTATTCTTCTCAAATTCGATTGTGATTGGTCAATTCTTACGACTCACGATTTCACGACTCTCATTGTAGACCTAGCATATCTCATAAATGCGTATCTTACTTTAGTACAACCAATCACCAGGAAATCTTATAGGTATAAATAATAAATATTTTAAAGGCCATTGCACGTAACAAAGTTTTAGTTATAATCGTAAGGCCGTAAGAAAATAGACCAATCACAGTCGATTAAGCTGGCCACACACACTTTCCTTAGAACGTAACAGTAGGATTTCGACCAATCGCGTTGCTCGATTCGAAAACGTACGGCTATACGTTCCCGAATCGAGTAACACGATTGGTCGAAATCCTACTGTTACTGTTACGAAAAAGTGTGTGTCCGGGGCCTTATTCTCCTTGAGCTCGAAGAATAATCGAATGTAGTAATTGGTCTATTTTCTTACGGCCTTACGATTATGATTAAAATTTTGTTACGTGTAATGGCCTTAATAATTTAAGACACTTTTAAATTCTTAAGAAAATTGTCTAATCACATTATTTGCATTATTAATTTGGCTAAAATTTGGGAAAAACGAATCCGTAATTTCCGGCCGCTCGACAGAGGTCTCCACCGTGACTCCTAACGCTGGCGACTTCTGGCAGCCTTCTGATTGGTCAACGCACTCTTCCGCACGGCGCATGGATCAGCGACATGAGAGCGGAACACCAGAAAACAATTTATCAGAACATTCGTCAGATCCGTCTAGTAATATTGTGAACCGTGGTTGTAGTTAAAGCAGTTAAAGTGAGGTTATCTGTATTTACGATAACTCGCTGACGAAGATACGCGTTTACAAAGAGGGGTTTTCATCCTCCCGTCGACGCGACACACTTTCGGCGAGCAAGAATGGACTTCCAGAATCGGCCGGGCGGCAAAACCGGCGGTGGCGGCGTCGCCTCCTGGTCGGAGAGCAATCGCGACCGCCGGGAGCGACTCCGTCAGCTCGCCCTGGAGACCATCGACCTGAACAAGGATCCGTATTTCATGAAAAATCACCTGGGCTCGTACGAGTGCAAACTGTGTCTCACCCTGCACAATAACGAAGGCAGCTACCTGGCGCACACGCAGGGTAAGAAGCACCAGGCCAATCTGGCCAGGAGGGCCGCGAAGGAGGCCAAGGAAGCGCCGCAGACCCTCGCGCCGGAAAAGCCCCGGGTCGAGCCGAAGAAGTTCGTCAAGATTGGTCGACCTGGTTACCGAGTCACCAAGCAACGCGATCCGGAGTCCGGCCAGCAGAGTCTGCTGTTTCAAGTGGATTATCCGGAGGTGGCGGACAATGTAATACCACGACACAGGTTTATGTCCGCCTACGAGCAAAGGGTTGAGCCACCGGATCGCAAGTGGCAGTATCTGCTGTTTGCGGCTGAGCCATACGAGACTATCGCTTTCAAAGTAAGAAGATACTGTTTTCCTTTGTTTACTCGCTGAATATTTTTAAGATTATTCATCCCATGAATAAGTTTGAGTGATTAATCAATTTAATATAATATAGAAATAGTGCGAAAGGCTTTACTCACTGTCAATAATTTTTTACAGGTGCCTAGCAGGGAAGTGGAAAAGGCAGAAGGAAAGTTCTGGACTCATTGGAATAAGGACACAAAGCAGTTTTTCTTGCAGTTCGCATTTAAGAACGAAAAACCGTCTGTAGGCAAAGTACCACCACCGCCGGTTCCCTTGATAAGGCCAGGACTGGGTCCGATGGTACCCGTACCACCGCCTCCGCCCAGGCCGCCAATGTTCAATCCAGTACCACCGCCGCCAGCTCTCTTGGCAACTGGAATGCAAATACCTCCTCCACCACCTCACTTAGCATAAGAAATCTGACGGAACGAGATACATCTATCATAATGAACCTTCCTTTAAGATAATGTTGAGCTGTATGCACAATGAAAACCAACAGGCAACAGAAACGGGCAATACTTAAAGAATAGATATCCAACGCGTCGGAAATTCTGTTCTTATTGCATTGCGGTTTTCATTATGCACAGGGCTTTACCGTTTATATCTTCGCTACATATTCGCGGTCTATGTCTATGTAATAATATAGAATCTATTTATAAGAATAGGACAACTTGTGAGAAAAGCACGAGAAACGAGATAAATGTGTTTAAAAAAATGTGTTTATTTATCATTTCATCGAAATACATCCTCCACAATTTACTCTTGTAATTGATCTTTAATTCCACACGTTTTAGTGAAGCTTGAGTACTTACAGAGCATACGTTTATGGAAATTGATATTCTGAAAGCAAAACATGTAAGTTAGCATTTTGATTGTACAGTCTCTTCAAGGTATTTCACAAAATTGTTGATCAGAATACAACAATCTACACTAATGCACAACATTTCGTTAAAACGTTGTACAGTTCTCAGTCCGCCCGTTACGGATCATCATGAAAATAACAAAAAGGTACCGCCGAATGTTCGAAGAAAAAAAGGAACGTACTCGATGATTATGCGCACAAAACACATGCACCACCAACTGCCTTGATCTTGTCCTCCGCTTGTTTACTGAAGAATTTAGCCTTAACGATGACAGGCTGCTTTGGAAGGCGTCCTTTTCCCAGGAGTTTGTAATATCCCTGAAAAAAGTTAATCAGTAATATCAATCAGTAGATTTTTTCATGTGCTAATGTATAAATGCAAAATTTTTATGTGATTGAATTGTCGCATTTAAGCTCTATGATTGATTTTTTTTAAATATTTTATCACGATCAGAATGCAACACTCTACAGTGTATACAAGTGTTGTACAGCACTTTTCAGTCCGCCCGTTGCAAATCATCACATATTGGGAAATATAAATATTTAAAGAATATAATTGTATGAAATTACAATTAAAAAAAGTCTACAACTTACCGCTTTCACGAGATCGATTACGGGAGCTTTGCCTTCCACATCTTTGTACTTCAATCTTGTCTGTTCGGAGACCAGGGTCCACAATTTGTCTAGATTTATAGTAGGACACCATTTGGTGTTGCGTCGTAAGTGATAATTCCTCATACCGAGCTGTAAAATAAAAAAATATCAGTTAACAAGATACGAATTCTTGACAGCACGTTTATACGCGTTGGAAATTATTCAGATTATACAGATACAATCAATGTGATTCAGTTCGCCGGTGAAAATTAAGTTCTCATCATCTGATAAATACATATCTTTTTTTATTGCACAACATCATATAGACGTATTCCTACCTTTCCGAAGTAACCGGGATGGTATTTGTCGAAATTGATTCGATGATGGTGCATACCACCAGCATTACCGCGACCACCAGGATGCTTCCTATGCTTGCCTGAAAGATGCAAACAGTTCAAGAAACCATGTAAAACAGTATATTTTTCATGTGTTTAATGGAGCAGAAAAAAAATTAAATATTTATATCAAAAGTTAATTTAAGACAAGAGTAATGGCACATTAGACAAATAATTATATACACAAAGAAAATAAACATCTTTGATTCGATCAGAGATTCAATATTTGCAAAGAAATATTTTACATTAATAGAATTTTGACCTCTTCTTTTAGAAAAGACTTTAATATGATTGAATTGTCACGTTTAAAGTTTATGATTTCTTTTCAATATTTTATTATCACGATCAGAATGCAACATATTCTACAGGGATACAAGTGTTGTACGCACTTTTCAGACCGCCCGTTGCAAATCATCATATAAATGAGAATTATAAATATTTGAAGAATTTCAATCTCAAATTTATAAACATATATCGTGCTACGTTTGTTAACTAGTACACGCTTTCATTTACTTCATACACGTGGCTACAACAATATACTGAGCAAACATACCGACGCGGCCGTGGCCATGGCTCACGTGTCCACGCAGCTTCCTCGTCTTCTTCTTGTGTGTGGACTGAGCGAATATAAAATATGCAGTTAATAAATATTAATAATTCAACTAAGAAAATTGCGAATAAAAGTGCTCCAATTGTCGATCGATTCGAAGATAATCCCAGGTAATTTCCGAAGGAATCTCAAGTAAAGTCATCCAGCATGGAATAGAAATTGCACAGGTATAAGTATAGGTTAACATTATCCGCAAAGATATACATTTTCTTTTCGCGAGTGTAATAAATGCAGAGAATTATCCGCGATTATCTCGATCGTGTATTTATCGCAAACAAACAATTAACGGATAGACGATGTCTCCGGAATTGTTAGATTACTCTGGAGATACCGCAGCACAAAAACACTCACCATTTCGGTGAAGCAACGAAGGAAAAGAATCGCCGCAGTTCTGCCAATCTAAATCCATCAAAATTAAAACGTAAGATACACTGCGCATGCGCGCGGTGTACCGGAAAGTTCCGTCAATCGTAAATTAATGGAAATGTCTCGACAGTCAATAAGATAGATTTTCGACTTATCATTTGCTGCAAAAAATTACTTGATTAAAAAAAAATAGTAAATTTTTAAGAACATTAATTTTTTTTAGTAAACTTACATTAAAATCATATTTAATTTAATGATGATAATTCTTCCTGTATTTCATTGATTATTATTATTGTTTTAACAAGTCATATAAAATAAGATGTATATAAAATTAGACACACATATAACGATTAAATAGTGTATTAATGAAACAATGAACAAAATTATATAATAAAATTAATTGATTGAAAAAAAATTTAATAACAAATAATTATAAACATTATTCTATGATTGTAGGAAATGTGAAAGTTACAATTGCACGCAGCTGTGTCGCATAAGACTGCGATTCCGTTTTCTTTTTAAAGGTAAAGACAATAATTAAAGACAATAATTCTTTAATTAAAGATAAGCAACAGATAATTAATTGGATACGTTATTCTTACACGAGAATTAAAAATGGGTAAAGATAAATGTAGGAAATAGGTATAAATTTAATGTTTATTTCCGATTTACCTATACCTATACATAATTTAATGATTCGTAGTAAAAATATTTATTCTCTGTAAAGCGGTTAATTTTTATCAAATTTTTTAGTTACGGCGTTAATGAAACTTTGGCGGTGATCGGAGTTAGCTCTCGTTTATGCGACTTCTTATCCGAAATGCACATTTCGATGTGGCTATGTATTTTACGTTACGGATAACTGGTCCCAGGTGATTCTGATGTATTTTCGCGCGTTGTCTCAGGTTGTTTGGATATGTATATATCCATTGTTTTACTGTTGAAATGTATCCTTTCGCAATTCGTCCACTTCATATGCACCCTATAATTCTCCTTTGCCCAGTATCCTCCAAGTCTAGAAGGCATAATTTCTTTTAATCACATAAAATTGAGATGTAGAAAATATAAGATATTCGAAATGGTTAATAATAGCGCCATATTTAGGATGCTCTTGTAAAAAGCTTTTGGTAAAAAGAAAAAGTATTAATTATAATGAAGAAATAAATGAAGATTGGTAATAAGCAATATATTGATGTAAAAGTTACGATGGAAGCTAATAGAATTTTAATTTAGAGCTCAACAATATATTTTATATAGAGATATATAATAATCCTTATATCTCGTTTATCCAAGATGCATATAAAATCATGATAATAGTATTTAGCAAAAAATAGGCTTTTCCAGAAATAAAAGTATGATTTACACAACTTAGAAAAGTATAATCTTATGATCATAACACGGTCTTTAATATCATTAGTCGAGTTAGACTTACAAGTTAGTTTAGATGATTACCCGAATGAAGCTTTAATTGTGGTTAGAATGTGGGTGAGTTCAAGTTAGGGCTGCCCGGTGTTGACGAGGGCGTTGATGGGGTACCTGGTGGCGATGCCTCCAATGGGCAAACCAAATTGCCGAAATCCATCTCGTTTTTACTCTTCTTGCGTTTCAGCGTAAATTGAGATTTCTTTGGTACCTTGGATAAAATTTTAAATTTAATCATCATTTACCATTAAGAAATATTAATGAGATAAACGGCATAATAAAACGCACTTTTAATCTAGCGGTAAGCGTCAGTGGAACGAATCCGAGTGTGGTCTCCATCTCTCGCTTTTGTTGAACCACCTCTCTGCCGAGAATCTGATTAAAGTGCGTCGTCAGGTGTCTACGGAGCAGAGTCTTCGCCGGTGGAATGCTGAGCAACGTGGCGAGCAGCTCGGAAGTAAATCGACCTTCGTGGATCATCAGGCCCCCATGAACGCCGGAACCGCGCATGTTCGGCGCATATTCCGCGAGATCCACGACTCGCAGCCACTCCATCACACGATGGTTCGTCCAGAGAGTTACGTTCGTACCATCGGCACCATTCCCGTTCACGGATCTTCTTTCCAAATTGTCAAACTCAAAGTTCAAGTCTCGTAAAACCTACACGATGTACATCGTTTCAAATATTGGCTCCAAATTTATGGCCTATGTATCATGTATATAGCATCTGAATATCAGAACTTATAAATTATAATTATACATTGTGAAGTACCTGAATTCCACGTCTTAAGCTGGCGGCGTGCAACTGTGCGGCCACTCCGAGGTTCAAAAGATCCTCCGTAGTCAATCTGTGTAAAACTCTACCATCAATCTTGGCGTTATGGAAGGCTTCTTTGTGTTGCGGCAGTCCGATATCGTCTAGCCATCGTAACACCGCCGCATTATCCATCTGCGAGATATTGGACAGGATCTTCACTCTCAGACTTTCTCAGATAACTCGATAAAGTTATAACAAAATCGATCGCAACCTTGTGAGAACCGAATAATCCAGCGCCGTTGCTTCGCTCCGATTCGATGGCATAAAGCAACTTTTTCCTGTGCAGGGCGTTCTTTATGTCTAACTCTTTCTCCAGTTGAACCTGCGTGGCGTCGAGCAGCTTCGATCCAGTGGCACCCCATCGTCGCAGCTCGCCGGCGTAGCATTCCAGACCAAGGCGAGCCAACCAATCACCAATCTCCTCCATACCGAGTTCCGCGAGCGGTTTCGGTGGCGGCAATTCCACTTGTGCGCTTGCCTCACTGATCATGATTTTCGCTTCTTCCGCTGTGATAATAATATTTGTATAAATACGTACAACTCTTTACATATGTATGTTAAATAATGACATATTGGACCCTTTGCATTAAGGTGAAATTAATACGACTCTAATCTTATTTATGTTATTTCTTCAAATACTTGTTAAAGCAGTATATAATTAAATCAATAATCTGTACTTTGGCTTCATAAAATTTCACAGCAATCAAGTTACGAAATGAGGAGAAAGCACCTTTCAATAGTTGGGTATTTATGAAAATTAATTCATACTGTGAAGACTTAAAGAAAATATTTAATAATGATAACGTCCGAATTAGTCCGAATGCATGCGCACCAGCCGTGAGTGGTTTGCAAGCAAATTACTTTTCAATTAATCGCAACAACATGCTGTTATTCAAGTCGATTAATATTGAGATCCTATGTAGAATCGTTAAGAACTTTTAAACATGACACCGCATGCTTAGATAAAAATCGATCGGAACCTAGAAGAGGAGCGGACAGACATCTCGCAGAGACTCCCCTAACAGCCAAAGGTACCGTTGTATGCGCTCCCGAGACTAAATTTGGAACCTTACCAAATACAACGCCTTTCTTGGACGTCGGCGGCCTAGGAAGACTACTATATTGACCCGTATGTCTGCTGAATCTTTCTCCCTGTGAACGTAAAATTGCTTAGTAAATTTTATCATGACATTCTATGGTATAATAATATAGAACTTTATATTATAATAACTGTTAAAATATATACTAACATTCGATAAAGGACTTGTATTGCGCAGCGACAGATTTTCGTGCTCCAAACTAGCTTGTCTGAGTTTCATTTCGGACAAGGAGGTAAGAAGCTCCAACTTCTGTGTTTCCAAAGCGCTTCTTGATAAAACTTCCTATAAAACGAATGAACATGTGAAGCTATAAATCGATCATATAAAATCACAAGATATTTTACCTTCTGCAACGCTTCTTCCATCTGTCTCAGAGTATCTTTCTTCTCCTGAAGTACGCTCTCCAGCTCTTGTATCTTATTCGATTGTGCGTCGACTTGTTCGGATAAAACTGACACTTCCATATGCAGTGCTCCACGTTCGCTTTCCAATTTTCTCAATCGTTCCTGAAAAGCAAATCGATAAAACGATCATTAATAATCTTATTAGTAAAAAATTTCACTATTTTAAATTTTATTATTAGAATAAGAGGATTAAGGAAGAATTCACATTTATGGTACCACACAATCGGAAGTTTTATTAAAAGTTCTCTCATACAGTATACCTCGGTCTTGCTATGATAATTATTTATGCACATATTGCTTCCGCAGTGAAATTGTTGCAGCGAGCAGTAGTGATGCGGTCTATCCCTCTCGTGGCAGATCAGATCGCTATGAGACATAGCTCTCTGATCGCGGTCCACTCTACTGCGGAATCTGCGTCGCCTTCTGTCCAAAGAACCGGCGCATCTCCCCGTTGAGCTTACCGGCAGGGATGTCGTACTGTTCGTCCTGCTACCCGCGTGTATTTCTCGCTCCTTCGCGAATATCGGATCTTGTTGCAAGTGACAAACGTGCGGATAATGAGCGACGTTTCTCGCATGTTCCTTAACGGCGTGATGTGCGAGCTCGCTAGAAACGCTGTCGGTTTGTAAGGATCGATAGCTTTTAGAAGTCCATTTAGAGAGATTCAAAGATATTCGATATTTGTCGAACGGCAATATAAAAGTTAGGATGCTGTACAAACAGTGACCTTGAGCACGGCATCGCACAGAGAGACGGAAAACTTCCCAGATGCGCAGCCGACGCCGGGCAGATATTAGCCATACCGTTGGATACTGCACAGATATTAGGCATACTCCCTTGAAGCGCTATCATCTTAGCATAGCCGAGTAAGCAAGCCTACAACGATATTATCAATACCTCGGCGAAAGATATTTCATTGACATTTTTTATATAATCACATTTTACTAATTGGAATATGTAAATACGAGATACAGTATCCCGTATATGAGTATACAACTTCTTTGAACTCGATTTCTCTATCTTAAGTCTACCTGACACAAACACTCCTGAGATCGGTAGGCTGTCTGGCACGCGATTGTCGGCTCGGACAAATCCGGCCTGATATCCCGCGGATAATCCTCGACGTACTCGTCACCCACGTCGGAGTTCGTCGACGTCCCCGACGAATCGTAGCCCTCTGAGGGCGTCCATCGGCTGTTCCAACGCTTTATAGTCGACGCCGCGTCCGACGAGTCCGACTGCGAACCTGAATTTAGATACGGTTGAAGCTTTTTTTAATCCACGCGCACGAGGGGTTCAAGAGGTCTCTTCCCATCAGCGGTATCGCGGTGAATCTTCGAAGATCGTAACGCGCCGCGCCGATCTATTTTCCGCGCCCCGTACGGTGGCCTCGAACGTGGCGTTTACTTTAACAAAGATTGAAACAATAATCGATCCCGCGTACTATACCCGTACTCGAAGTATGAGTCAATGAACGTATGTGCCTCGGACGGTCAACTGCGGTCGGCGCGCCCCGCGGTTAAGGCAATCTATTTCGAGCGTGCCATTTATTCGGGCTCCATCAAAAGCATAACTCCGGTGCACTGGCCAGCCAGAGCGAGCCAGCCAGCCGAACGATTTTAGTACCGAAGCGCGACGAGTTTCGCGAACTCGTCTGTCGGACGTCTGCCAAGTTATATCGCGTCGTTTAATTGAAACCGCTCGAGTGTTATGGCTTGGCTTTCGTGAAAATCGTAAACCGTAGAATTATATAGCATTCACGTTGCTTTCTCGACAAAATTTCAAATTCAATTAAAAATATAAAATTGACTTGCTCAAGATGTCTTTGATTGGGACGACATAATTATTCAAAAGATAAGTTTTGATTTAATTCGTGTAACAGTTCTGTACTGATTCATTCTAATTCTTCAATTTCCGTATTTCGCTGACGTCACGCGAGATGGAAGAAAGGGTTGAAGAGAAACCTTTCGCTTGTCCCTTATCCTCTTCTTCCATTATGGGAGTGAGATCCTTTCGTTCTCCAGCAATACCGTCGCTCCAAGTGTTCTCCATGATGAATTTCTTTCACGTTGTATTCACGTTTTATTCCATTCAATTATTGCGTTTGCTTTCTAGTTGAGCTCAGTGTGAAACACATTACGGTCTCATATCTGGTTCAGTGACAGATGTATTAATGTCGAGATACTTTTTCCAATAAAAATTACATTTCTATCACTTACTTTCTTTCACGAGGTCACCGTTATAATAGATACTTCGTATAACGATGTTGCCGGACACCGTGTACCGTGCAAAGTGCATTCGGGACTCTGATATCGGCAGGTTTGTACACAATCGAACGTTATCTCGATGAAGTGCACTCTCGCGCTACCAGTCGCGGCATCGTCTCCGCCGAAACTAAAATTAACGCCATGAAATCCTTCGAGAAGAGCGGGAGGGAGTACGCAAAGGAAAAAGAGAGAGAGGCGCAACAGCAATTTATAAATAGATCAATGTCCTCTCTTCTCGTTACCTATGAGATCGCGGTGATTTTCTTCATCTCTAGCTATTTAAGCTCGATAAAAAAAATGTTTAAAAATCAAGTCACATAATAAGACGTATAAAACTATAACTATTATCCTTATCTCGTTATTACTTATCGATTTAAAGGTAATGATCGAATCCTATATAACAATAAAAATTATTATGAATTATAATATCGTACTTACAGGCGAGAGAGAAATTCTATCGACAATTCTATATTCATATAATAAACGCATAGCTACGAAAACGATGATAATTAAAACCAAAAATGGATTCTTAAGTCACGATCGACATCGACCACCATCGGTCAACATCACGTCCGTGATTACGGTCTAACTATTACAAAGTCAGACGTCCGGATGTACGCGCGGACATACGTGACCGGTGTACGGCGGCGATCAAACACGCGCGCGAACACGTGCGCGTCGACGCGGCCTGTAGTACCGGATGCAAACGCGGCTCCGGATGCACGCAGCGGACACCACACGTGTTCCTCACACGCCGACGACGTTCGAGCCGGTCGCGAAACGTTCCTGTTTCCGGAACGCGTCGCGTCTTGAAGAGCGGAAGCCACGGAAGGGCAAAATTCTGAGGAGACGACGCGCTCGTCCTTCGCTCACCGACGAGTGTGCGAGCGGCATAAAGATCACAGATCACTATCTGTCTGTCAGCTTACCGGCTGCATCCATGCTAGCAGGATGTTCTGGGTGACGCCATCGGGCGGCGGGGGTGGCATTGGGGCGCTCTTTATCGCGGTCACAAGATTCCTCGCTGCCTCTTTCACCGAGTTCTTCCATTCCAAGCTGCTCTCGGCCGAGCTATCGGCACAAGCACCTGCAAATATATTTGCAATATAATGACCGTAGAGAGCGATAATAATTAAATAATTGCGATCGCAATATCATTTGAGGATATCAATCGAGATTTAGTGAAAGAGTAAAATGGACCTATAAAATTTGCGATTCAGAATTTACTATACTTCGAACATCGTACTTGAAATGAATATTACAAATTGTAAGCTTGCCTGATTCTCGAACTGAGTATTTTTTAATCTTCTTTTGAATGAAACAAAATCGCTAGTATCTGTCTTTCTACATTTCTCTTAGAATCGCGTTGATAACGTACTTATAGAACACAGGTATTTTCATGTATCCGTAGATGATATGCTATGTGAATGATACATCCAAATTTGATATCTCTATAAATCATATTTGTACCAGAAATAATGTCGTCCATCTGGAGCAAAGCAGCCTCCAGCATCTTGCTGGCCTCGTTCGAGCTCTTTGCCAGGAATGTCGATTCGCCCGCCTGCGCCGTCGTGCCGTTCCTCTCCTCACCTTTGCCCATCACTTAACGCTGCAAGAGAAAAATTATAAATTCTTATTTTTCCGACGCAAAAATCCTTGTCTAAAACTCGATGTGTCAACGAGACACAGGACGTTTTTGGATGTTACTGCAATCGAAACGATTCGTACGGCTTTCCAGACGACGTAAGTGCGATGCAACGTCGGGAAGCGCGGTGCACTCATCGGGATATAATTGTGCAACATATTCAGGACTGCCTCGTTAAGTAATCCCGAAGTGTGCGGGTGATTATGCAATGATTTTAAATTATACATTTTTTTTTAACTTTGCTCTATATAAAATTAAAATTACATCTAATCGAAGACGAGCATTTTATTTGAGAAAAATTAATTTAAATAATTCTCAATTAAATTTTATTAGCACCATTTTTAGATTAATTTATATCTGTATCAAATTATAGCAAAAAACTGGTGTATATTCGAAAGTAACTTCGCTATTTTTTATTAATTTTTTTTAAAGACATTTTAAAAATAACAGATAATTATAAAAGTAAACAGAGAACGAATTATAAAAGTAAACGAGATATTAAGATTTTTTTAAATAAATCGCAGTAAACCGCAGGTTTCTAAAAGCAACGATTTGTGAAAGTATTTTTAATCTTCATACTTTTAATTTTCATATTTTTTTAACCGAGTTACGAGGCGTGAATTCTGAACTCATTCTTGTGCCGAATTTGTCACTCGCGACTATCTATAGAGAAACCTAGAAGTTTTAACAATTGGACTCAATTGTCTCTGTAAAATTAGATGTTTTGATCATAAATAAAAAATCAGCTCTAATCTAAAAATGGAGCTATAAGATATCGCTACGTTGAGCTCAGGATCCATCGTGGAGCACTTAACAGATGTAAAACGGACATTCTTATCAGCGATAAGGCACGCGAATTCGATGATCGATCGCGGAAAAAACATAACGTGAACGTGTAAAGAGAGAAACGAGAGGACTGTCGAGATACAAAGAAGAGAGAGGAAAAGAAAGAGAGACAGATCGAATCTCACGGGACGATCATTCACTCCGATCTTACCGTAGCGTTTCATGATAAGAACGATCGCCAGAGAACCCACAGAGTCAGTAAAACAACGACAATCGCACGATATAAGAGATAACATGTAAATGACGATCAACAGGTAACCGGAGAGCAACGCCCAACACACACTCTGTGCCACCATAACATATACTCTGTCACTGTCACTGTCTCTGTCTCACTCTCTTCATTCTCTCCCTCTCTTTTTCTTTTCTCCGTCTTCTTTGCTCCATCAATCCTCCTTCGCGAGCACAGCTGCGCCGACCGCAAGTAAATAATTCCGTCCAAAAAATATCTGCCTGTCTTCTTGATATGTTCACTCGTAAATCAATACATTAGACAAATGTACTCCAGATAGTCAAATCTGTCGAAAATAAATGTCACTAAGTATCTGCCGTCTCCTTTGTCGGCAGAATGCTAGCAGGAATATCATAGAATATGTCAACAGAACGCAATAGCAGATTGACCGCAGAAAACAAACCGTCTGCAGAATAATCTACCGTTTCGTAATCATTGAAAAATTTAAATAATATGAATTCTATTGGTCGCAAAGTGACAGACATTGCTCGGTTTCTGCTGATAAACTTGATGGCGTACTGTTAACATCTCGCTTACTATATATTATATATCACATCGATGTTAATGCGACTATGTATGAGATAGATGCTGAAGAGAAGTTCAAATTAATCTTCATTTCTCTACGTCTCGAACGATTCGCCCGTCTACTCGTAGCAGCATTTTGTTCGAGAAATTAATACGGAGCGTATCGGCGTGGGGATGCGAAATGGGTGCGACTCGGAATTGCAGATTACCTGTTTACGTCAATCGGGCACCGTCAACCTGCGGATGTTGGCCGCACGTTCGATCAACATCGGCAAAAACGCACTGAAATACGGAAAATGAGAGGATATCAGTTCGCGCCGGCGTTACGATTACACCTGTAACGACGACCCTCGTTTCCCGCGCGAGGCATAACCATCAGGCATAACGGAAATTCCGTCTGAGTCTCTCGCGAGGAGAGAAGTCAACAAACAACGCAGTTGCACAATGCACGCGGCGAGGCGGAGTAAAGTGCACCGCGAGCGCGAGAATGTGGAGATGAGGATGAGGTGAGGTGAGGTTAGATCGGAGATCGGAGACTTCGGAGTCGCAACTCCGCGGAATCGATACGCGCGACAAGATCCGCGATCCGCGTTCCGCGTATCGAGAAAACAATCCTTACGCCAGAGGAGACGTCACATGACAGCGCTGGAAGGAGATCGCGTCGCCCACGACGACCCGATTTCCGATCTCCTGCGTTCGCGGATGAAAATTCACGTAGGTGGGTTTTTTAGGTTAGGAATCGCAGCGTGAAACTCCGCGGACCGTCGCTGTCCGCGATCGCGCGTAAACACGCCATCATACGACGAGCCGTGCGGGGCGATGACGTGCGTGACGTTTGACAGGTCAGCGGAGTCGAAACGCGCGCGCGGTACCAACCTCGGGTCGCGCGAGGAGGTTATGTTCGCGCGACCGAGCCATGCGCGCGCGCGCGCGCCCGCGTGATCTCGATCAGTCTCGATCACGGGGGTCCGGTGCAACGACGTCGGCGCGATATCCGTCGGTCGGTGAGCGCGCGGAGCCGCGGATCGGTCGGTCCGTCGGTCCGTCGGCGGCGACGCGGTTGGCAGCAGTGCCGATATCGGCGAGCGCAGACGAGCGAGAGAAGTGCCGTACGGACACCTCGGCGCTTCCGTTACATTTTACTTGTGTAGTTGTACTAGTTGTGTGTGATCGTGCGCGGGGAGGGGGAGAGAGAGAGAGAAAAATAAAAGTGTCAGGGAGATGCGTGTGCGGCAGCGCTCGTGAGTGTCGGGCGGCCCGCGAGGACGACGAGCGAAAATTCCGTCGTGGCGCCGAGGAAGGTCCACCCGCGGTCCCCCCCGTGGAATGTGAGTAAGTGGCCGTCGCAAAAAGCCGTGAGCGCGCGCGAGAGGTGTCCCGCTGCCCCCGTCCCCGTCCCCGTCCGTCCGTCCCGTCCCGTCGTTTCGTCCGTTTCTTCGCCCCCTTCCCGTCCCCCTTGGCCCCCTTCGACCCCTCCTCCCGTTGCCCTCCCGGTTGCCAATCATTTTTTTTCCTCTCGCCTCCTCCGCCGTCGTGCGCGCGAGACCGCCAGAGACTTTCCGCGGAAAAGCCGCGAAAACTACGTCACGAGTGACGGATTCGGTCGAAACTGGGACAAAGTGCAGTGCACTCTGGCATTGCGCTTTACCACCAGGTGTTTCTATGCCGTAATCTTCCCAGGATTGGGTAACACTCCGTACCGTTGCACCTTGCTCTCCTCGCTCGAGGGACACCCCTCCTCGGAGTGTATTCTCGCGGTTTTCACGCTCTCTCTCTCGAGCGCGCGCGCGCGCGCGCTTGGAAATCGCGAAACGCGAGCACGGGCCGACGGAGCGGCTTGACAGAGAGATATTACACGGGTGTATCGGGCATCGGGCCACCGCCGTCGCGCCGCGGAGAGAGAGAGCGAGAGAGCGAGAGAGAGAGAGCGAGCTGACAGGTAAAGGTGGCATTCGGGGCGCGCGCGACGGCGCGAGATGCGAGCGGACGCGAGCTCGCGCGTAAATACGTCACGGTGATATACACGGTGAGGACACGCACTCTCTCTCTCTCTCGCGCGCGATAAGAGGCAGGCCTCGTTTCTCCGCAGAATTCGCGAACGTTGAGCAATCGCGCGAGTGTCCCGCGTAGCGAAAAAGCGCGTTTCTCTCTGCGTCGCGTTATTACGAGATCCCGCACGGCGACGTGTCCGTGGCGCGAACGTGGTGACGATGAACGGGTCGACGCTATGTAGGGCACGACGATATCGGGTCGGGTGCCCCGAGCGACCGAGCCTCCCGTTCGCTCGGCTCGACGAAATATGGAACGCGAAGCGCGTCAGATGATCGATCCTCGCTCGCGGTTCTCGTACGTTAGCGAGAGGCATTTGTGATCCTATTTTAAACGGGTTAAGGTTGTATTTAAATGGGCGAGCGGTGAGATCGGTGCTCCCCACTTGGACGTTTGGAACTGTCGGAGCGGTTGTGTGAATTCTACGAGTGAATACGCTGTCTGCAGTGTCTGCGTTTTGCCACCCAGGAATAAGCTCGACTAATCCATGCACTTGTCCGTCTTAGGTTAGATGACGGACTCAAGGTAGTCCTTCCGCCTGGTAACATGTCAGATGGGGTTGACGGTGGTGGTGGGGAAAACGAGGTAGACTCCCATTCCTCTTCGCAAGCCGAGGCCGGAGACTCTTCTAATCACAGGGAGGAAGAGGCGTTAGATCCCGACAACGAGGCCGCTCTCAATACAAATTATGACAGCAGCGATGGAGCTGTTCCCGCGTTCAGGTGAGATTGAGATTTGTAGCTTCGTGTCGGATAACAGCCGACTGGAACGACTGCTCTATCGCAAAATGATGTATGTACGTCTCTTGGATACGCGTATCTGATTCTCTTAATTTCGTAGATGTGATAGATGCGACAATTATGAAACTATAAACAAGACAGCTTTCTCCGCTCATCAAGATCAATGTCTGGCGAGCGGCGAAGCTGGGGAGAGCACTGAAGGTATAGAAGGGACAGAGAATGATGGGGATGGAGAGGAGGGTCATTCGGGGATCAGGTCTCACAGAAAGATGTTTGAATGCGACGTCTGTAATATGAAATTTTCAAATGGAGCTAACATGAGACGACACAAAGTAAGTACAGAAAGATTGTACGGTGGAAAAACTTATGTCGATACGTCACACGTTTTGGTTGACGACTTGTTACATATTTTAGTCGATAAATATAAGAAATCAAATTTTTTCAAATATATAATTCTGCTTTCTGTATCCTGTTAATGATGATTTTATGTACTCAATGTATATACAGTTATCTGCAAACACAATTGACCTATGGTATCCTCTTTTTATCTTTTAGATGAGGCATACAGGCGTGAAACCGTACGAATGTCGGGTATGTCAGAAGAGATTCTTTCGGAAGGACCATCTTGCGGAACACTTTACGACGCATTCAAAAACTTTGCCATACCATTGCCCGATATGTAACCGAGGTTTCCAAAGACAGATCGCGATGCGCGCTCACTTTCAGAACGAGCACGTTGGTCAACACGATATGGTCAAATCGTGTCCTCTCTGTAATTATCGTGCGGCAACCATGAAATGCCTTAGGTTGCACTTCTTTAATAGGTAAGTCGCATGCCACTTTCGTCAATTATTGAAGGAAAGTATCGCGTTGCTATCCCATTTTATGTTATACCTTTTATTGTTCATAGACATGGAATAGATTTAGATAATCCAGGACCAAATAGCTCTACGTCCATAATGAATAGTTGCACGTCTGGGGAGGCGATGCCTTCGGCACCTCTGTCCGACAGCGGGGACAGCACTGGCAACCGTTCGACCGACAACGCCACGCCCCCCATGCATTTCCTTACGCCCCACGTGGAGATATCCATTCCTTACCCCGAACAAGCTGCCAATCAACGAAATCCGAGTCCTGCCCCGTTGAACGGAGACAGCCCCAATAGTCCGCAGAGCGCTGACAGCAATAGCAACGCGCCGAGCAGTAGTCATCATCAATTATCTATCAATAGCAGTACCATTCATAGGTAAGCAAAAGTAGGTCGCGAAAATTATTATTAACTTGTATGATTTTTATATGTTCATGTTATTTTTATCGCTAATCTCTACTTGACTGATAAATAAATCATGTATGTTGAATAATTCAAGGATTAAATTAGAAATGCCGACAATTAATTGCGTTCCGAATCACGTAAATTACAGATCGGAATTTCACAATTTTCTTAGGAACGTAGGCGGAGGTGACGAAGCCATTACACCTTCGATCTCCCTGATACCCATCAAGCAAGAGCCGAATAGCAACGGTATGGACGACAGCGGAGCGACGTCGAGCAATCTACCGTTACCGTCGCTGATCAAGGTGTCACCGTTGAAGTCGTTGCTGCGCGACGATCTACGTCGCAAGTTATCCACCAGCTCCACCAATAACAATAACAACAGTAGTAACAGCGGTTGCGGTGGCGGCGTTAATTCCAATCCACACTCGAGGGGCGAACCACCGACCTCGACTAGGCCAGATCCTCGCACGAGCGGCCTCCAGTGTACCCACTGTCGCATCACGTTTCCGGATCAGACGTTGTACTTCCTCCACAAAGGTTGTCACAGCGAGAGTAACCCGTGGAAGTGCAATATTTGCGGGGAGCAGTGCTGTAATCTGTACCAGTTCAACTCGCATTTACTGAGTAAGAGTCATCAGTAGCTGGGAGAAGAAGGCAGAGAGCTACTCGCAGTTAAAAAAATTTTGTCTTTCCTCTTTCCGTTTCTTCTACTTCTTTTCTTTTCCTTCTTCGTTGAACAAGACAAAATATATATAAGGTAAAGGTACCAATACCCGGACACTTAAGCATAGGAAATGTACCTCTGTGTCTGGATACCTTTAAAAAAATATAAATTTTTTAAAATAAACGTTTGGCTATTATAACTGAACAAGAAAAAAATACTTTTATCTTTGATTTTAAATCGCGTTATACTTATAAATAATAAAGGTGTCCGGATATAGGTACATCTCCGGGTATTGGTACCTTTACCTTACGGCAGGAGATTCGGTACGTATGTCGTATGTAACGTACGTTCAGTGTTCATTAGCATGAAGGTATAAGTATTTTCTGCGACGTGTTCAGACATACTTCTCGCCAAAAATACTTTCGAAAGCCGCAAGAACGCGCTTGCCGAAGCATGACGGCGAGTCAACTGTAAATTGAATTGTAAATTATTCTTAAGAATTCGAGAGAGAGAGAGAGAGAGAGAGGGTATGTCTGCTCTTTCAGAAAATAATGTACAAAGCGCGACAACTTGTGCCTTTCCTTTAAAAGAGAGAAAAAGGGAGAGAAAATTGCGAGATAAAAAAAGAAATTGCCAACACACACTCGTCCATCATGCTGTTATATTGTACGAACTATCCGTCCATAGGGCTTTATCGAGATATTCCGAGCTCTATCATTAGTCTTAAATTAGTAAAATAAGTATAGAAATGCGACGGGGCACGTTGCAAATCGCTCCGTTGATAATTGCGAAAAGTAATATATATACATACATATTACATAGCTATATATACAACATATAGCTATGTCGTACTTTTTTGCGAAAAAGTACATTAAAATTTCAAGTAGATAGATAGAGATTTTAGTTGACGCTGTGCGGTTTGAATGCTTAAGACAAACGCGGCGACACGGATATGGTTCAGTGAAAGTCTATTTTACAGACGCAAAGAAAGAGAGAGAGAAAAAGAAAGCATTTATTATTGTTTTAAGGCCAGACTGTCTAAGGACAAAGAAAAATTGTGCATATGTAAAGTGAGAAAAAGAAATTTATATCTATATGCATAGGTTTAAATATTTAAGACCTATGCGCGTAAAATTTATATAATAGAAGAAGAAATACCACGAATAATCGAAGAGTTTATCCTTCAGTGACTCCCATGATTTGGATTTCCACGCAAACTCAAGAAGAAATGACTGTTGAGAAATTTTACAAATTCGGAAGAGAATTTGAAGGATCCGAAGCGTTGCGTTTGTCAGAAGCACATTGACGCGGCGTATATCCCGTATCGATACACGTGGATACCGTTGGATCGCGACGATTTCTCGGCTGCGACGTGGTCAATACCAGCAGGTATCGTCGCGAGTTCCATTTATTCTTTCTCCCTTAGATGGGAACGTTGCGTCGCATCAGTGAAGAACCGTGGAGCGTGGATGTACAGGAAAACACAAAAGCTAGCCGGGCGTGCGTTATTAAATATTAACACGATAGGGGGGCAAGTTCGAGAGGTGTGACTTTTAGCCGAAGGCTCGTACGTACCCGGGCAGGTATCTCGATGTCCGTTCGCTTCGGCCGAGGTTATCTCTCTCCGCCTTTCTCGCCTTTGATCCGATAAATATTTTATATATAAATATTTGTACAGAAAAAGTATTAGAGGAGAGAGAAAGCACGAAGGGAAAAAAATTGAGATAGCATATACATATATATATATATATATATACACGTAGAGTCACGTACATAACAAACAGCAGACACATACACACAGATATATGTATACACGGACATTTATATAAATATAAATATATATATATATAAATATGTGCCGTCTCTCACGCAATGAGACGAAGAGATACACGTACACGCGGACACTGCTGTAAATGGTTGTAGTTATTTAAATAACTATTCTGTATATCGCGTAATATTTAATACGATTATAATTATTTATTAGAATCTAAGTAATTTATTATTGCTTTGCATTCCAAGAGGACCGGAAACCACGGGACTATACGATTAGATAAGCGAATCTCTTAGCGTTAACGGTGCTTTTCTTAACAGATGCCGATGCCGCATTAACATGATTCACAACGGGCGAATTTTCACGTGTAAAAAAAAAAGAAGGAAGAGGAGGAAAGGAAGAAAAAAAAAGAAACGATGAGCGCGTCGGGAGATCCATCGGGCAGATCTCGCGCGTAAACGAATGCAACGTACACAAATTATTACTATCTTCGATCGATATAACGTATTTAAGAGCTGTCGCGAAACTACCACTATTTTGTACGCAGGGCACGTATGTTCATTATTAGGGACACGTTCGTCATTCGCACTTTCGATCCTTATTATTAAAGCATCATTGACGTACAAATCTTTTTAGATACCTTTACAAAAGAAAAAAAATAATGCGCGCGCCTGTCGTACTCTCGTGCGGCTCCTCGGGGCGGAATCGTGAACAAAAAAAAGTGCCTGATTGGGAATAATTCATCGAGGATAAAAGAAAGTTGCGTGTATTCGTGCGAGAAGATGAACGGAAGAACTTGGTCGAAGAGAAAGAGAGAGAGGAGAACGGAGGGAGAGAGCGAAAGGTGTGATTTAAAAATACTGATATACAGGACACAGGAGCGTGTGTTAACCCGTGTTCACCGTATGTGCTTACCGCTTTAGCGTATATAGCGACGCCTTTACACTGTGATCACGTTTACAAAGAAAATAGTCTTAAAGCTAGAAGATAGACGTAAAGGTATATATCTTATAGGGCAAGCGAGAGTACGACGGGCACATCCTTGAGTGTAAGACAGGCGTTTAGACACCCACGGACAAGCCACCCACACCCACCTTGTCCCTCCCCCCTTGACCCTCTTTCCCCCTACCTCTCCCCCTCCCACAATTTATTTATACATACGAATAAAGATATATTTAAATCGATAAGAAAATGGAACAAAAAAAATATTGTTGATGTTACTACGGTGTAATGGGTACAATCTAAATACATGAATATTATGTATATAAGGAATAGAACGGAGAATTTTTATCGTACACGTCTTATTCTCTTTCTTTCCGGCTCACCAGTCTCCGGTTTCCCCACTAGATAGAATCCAGCCTATGTGCGCACACGTGATAACACACGTGTAAGCTCGCGATTTACGAGCTCTATTGCCTCGTCGTGAATCTTGGTGATAGTAACTGTGCGCAATAACTTTTCGGTAATAACAGCGACATTGTACATGGTAAAATTAATTGGTCCATATCTCTCAGCACTTATATTAGGCGATGTTGTTTTACGCATGGTGTTCTAGAAATAGCGGCTGGTAGTATCGCGTAATATACATATAGCATTATTTGTTCTGTTGACTTAATACTTATTAGCAAAAATAACGAAGGGTAATTTTCTACCTACAAATTATTTGAAATAGAAGGTTCTTCGCGAAAATTAAGATTCAAAATTGAATGAAATGTCGTTCGCGCTTTACTTGAAAGGAGTG
>NW_020222469.1:0-2054 GCF_003070985.1 Temnothorax curvispinosus
TAGAAAAACAACGGGAGCACTGCATTTCTTAAAAAATAGAGCCAATTCATTATTTTCGTTTTCAGATTTGGATTTTACGGAAAAAATCTATCAGAATCAGTTGCTATTGGCCCGACAAAAAATCCGTGTTCCCCAGTGTTATATAAGTATTCTTATAAAATCTTATAAGATCTTATTTTTGCATTTTATGAACTGATGGGTGATTTAATTTACTTCTCTTGTCGTTGAAGTTCTGACTGTCATTTCCATTTCGATTATATTATAAACTATGACATTAAGTATAGGGATAGGTTACGAGCCTTCGCACAAAACTTTCGTCTGGTAATGTAACGTAACATAACGTGAGTCAATGCACAAGAAACGTACAACGCCGTAATTGATGCATTTCTTGTGCGTTGATCCATGTTATGTTACGCTACGTTACAATACGAGAGTCTTGTGCGGAGGCTCTAAGTTTTATTTGAATTTTCTCGCAGATTATACTACTACTTTTAGACCACCAAATTTTGAAATTATTTCTCGTTGGAGAGTGTGAGATTATTTTGATTCAGTTGTCATCGCTGAAGATCTGACTATATTCAAAACGAAATGTCCGATGTATAATTATATAGTTATTATAACGTTAACTTACGTTAACGTACGCTTTGTCAACCGCATTGTACTGTCAAAGCCTTCTTTTACTTGTTACTTTTTAATATATTTATATTTTTTATATAGCTTATAATATGCCCCATCGAATTGGTAAAGTCAACAATATCGAGAAATTCGATTCAGAATTTTTCAATATATCCGCAACAGAAGCTTATATAATGGATCCTATGATTAGAATGTTACTCGAGCATACTTACGAAGCAATTATCGATGCGGGCGTAAACCCGAAAGAATTACAGGGAACAAGAACGAATGTTTTTACAGCAATTTCTGCGTTTGAGACTCAAGGGCATTTTTCCTGTACATCTCAGGTATGATATATTTAATTAATATATAAAACACATAATCAAAAGAAATTTATTTAAAGAAATTATAACTGTGTAAAATTCTTGTTTTAAATATAAAAATCTGTTTCCTTACTGTATAAGAAATAAGAAGTATAGATAAATTATGTACAATAAATTTTTAAGCAGTTTTAAAAATAAAAATTTAACTTATTTTATTTGTACATTTTAATATTTTAAATATATTTAGAAATATATGTATTGTGATTAGTTTGCTGGATTACCTATGACTGCATGCAACGTTTCTCTCATGGCAAACCAAATTTCTTACTGGCTCGGCGTTATTGGAAAGTCGCATAATATTGATACTGCATGTAGTTCAAGTAACGTTGCTATAGTGAAAGCTTACGAGCTGATTCAGTCCGGAGAGTGCGACGCGGCCATTATCGCTTCCGCCAATCTATGTCTCAATCCTTATGTACAATTTCAATTTTACCATCTAGGTATGTATTTATTTTATTATATCTTGTTATAGTGTATATTATAGGTATATTGTATGGATCATAAACATTTTTTGATATGTTTATTTATAACTTATTTATTTTCATCTTTACGCAAATTTCAGATTTTAAATAATCATTGATTCAGATAATCATTGATTATATGTCGTTCTTGTTATATTAATACGATATATCTGAGTAGGTAATTTCCACGTCAAATCGGACGAGAATAATCTCGTATTTTAAATTGATCAAAATCAACAGACTCTTGTTGTGTGTGAATTATATTAAGATTATGTTACTATTTTACGTTTTTGTTTATCCAATAACGTGCCCTGCGAAACAATCGCACTCTTTGTCTATAATGTTCAATAAGCCCATGCTTCCTTTTTATTTTTACATTTAGATATTAAATCGAAGCTTGAAAAACTTTATTTAACAACATGAATTAATTTCCTTCTAGGGGTTCTATCTTCTGATGGTTATTGTAAACCCTTTGACGAGGAAGGCACCGGATATATGCGTAGCGATACGGCCGCAGTAGTATATCTGCAAAAGGCAAAAAATGCAAGAAGAATATATGCAACCCTCGTACACGGTAAAGTAAATAGCGATGGTT
>NW_020222470.1:0-2305 GCF_003070985.1 Temnothorax curvispinosus
CGATTAGTGACCTTAAAAATATTTATTCATATGTACATCTTGTGCAAGTCAGTTCATGATACTTACAATTATTCATATTTACTAGTACGATATATAATATATATTTATTGTTTATGTTCATTCATATTAAATTTATTATAATTAATTTTATAATTTTAATATTCTTTATTTGTTGCACTTCTGCAATGTTTTCGAGTGTAATATTCTCTAAATTTTTATTACGTTTTTCCTGCACTTTTTCAAATAATTCACCGATTGGTAATAAATGTAAGTCTATAATCTTGCTTTCATGTAAAAAAATTTTGTGTACTAAAGCAAATTCATGATCTGCGACATCAAAAACATACATATACGCAATTTAGTACAAATCGCTTTAACGCTTTCTGTTTTCCAACCGCTTTATTACATCCGCCATCTTGAAAGAAAACCCAATTCAAAAATCGGTTTCGACAACATTGTTCGGAATTTAATAAGCTTCAATTTAAAAAAAAAATTCATTAAAATTGAATAAGATTTGAAGGCTCTAGACAATTACGAAACACGATTTCTCGTTTTGCCCCATGACGGCGCGTTGCGGTTTGAGCGCGATCTCGACGAGCGCTCCGGATGCGAACGTTTACGCGAGGACGCTCGTTAGCGATAACGCGGATAAGTGGCGGCGGGAGTCTCGGGCGTAAAAAAAATGCGTCGAAGATTCCGGCGGATGAGTCGGCCCGATAAAAATGCATTATTTTTTCTCGATGTATTTTTCTTCGATACAAAAACGCTGTTCTTGTTACATTTCTTTTTACCGCGATATCCTCCCTTTGTTGCGCTTTCTCGGCGCGGATAGGTGCGGCGGCGGGGTCTCGGGTGGGAAAAAAATGCGTCGACGATTCCGGCGGATGAGTCGGTTTGATAAAATGCATTATTTTTCCTCGATGCATTTTTCCTCAACGCAAAAAATGCTATTCTTAGTATATTTTTTTACCGCAACATCCTTTTTTTACCATATATAAGAACTCGAGACTAGACTTCGGCGTAGTCTATCCGCACTCTTCGAGCGAACTCATAAGACGATGGAGAAACTTAATGATTTAAAAAGTGTGTGTGTTATTACAAATTCACACCACAGCCCTGACGAGGGAGGTGGAAGATTATTGTAACACGGTGCGGCAGTTGCAGCAGTGCGTGAGGAGTATAACGGAAAAGGTGTCTCCCTGTCTGCAACTCACCGTTCGCGTGGACGAGGACGCCGTAATGCTTGAAAGAACGTAAGTATCACTTTCAAATGCAAAATTATATTTTATAATATAATCAAATAACAAATTTTATATTTATGTATATTTATTTATATTTATTATTTACATTTATTTATATTTATTATTTACATTTATTTATATTTATTAATTGTATTTTTTTTGTGTAGGGCCATCATTACTTCCTTAGCGAAAAAATCTCGCAACCAAATCAGATTATTCGTTACGAAACTTCGTGGGATGCATAGGGACATCGCGCGGCTGGACTCGCACAAAGAGGCAGGTCGTCGTGAGAGAGATGACGACGACGACGAGGGGGATCGTCCGAACCCGAACAGCCAAGAAGGAGTAATAACCATCAATGACGATGTCCCCGTATGTTGGTCCTCCCAAAAGTGAAAAAGTGAAATACGATATATTTAAAAAAATTTATTAAATGACAGAAGTTTATGTATGATATGCTATATAATATTTTATTACAAATAAATATTAACAGTGAAAATAAATCATAATTTTTATAATATATACCTATTTAAATTGTTTAATTAGAAATTAACCTCAGTTTTATTATGTGGCCAAAACTAGTACTTATTGTGGCGAAAACTGGTGTTTTGGTGGCCAAAAACGGTGAAATCGGAACTTATGATATAATTTTTATTTTTGAAATATTTATTTAAATTTACTTGTTTGCCGATTTTAAATTTCTTATCTAAAAGATTCTTAAGAATATATTAAAGTAGTTAAAAGCGTTACATAACAAAAAGAATTTAATTAAAACGTATTTATTTCGTCAAAAATCCTTAAAGTGGCCACAAACGGTGCACTAACCCTATGTATTACGCAAACTTCAAATTGCTTTAACGATATCGCGTTTTCTTCACCGCTCCCTTCCGCACTCAATCTGACGCTTGGCGTTATCGCTCGCTCGCTCGCGTTCTTAACCACACCTCGCGCTGGAGCGTCTCGGCGTTCTCGTTCGTTTCCTTATCGCGCTATCGCCCCCCAGTATCGCGCTCTCGCTTTCGCTCGCCGTTTCTCTGTTTGTCGCGTTAAGATGTATCGCGTTC
>NW_020222471.1:0-5544 GCF_003070985.1 Temnothorax curvispinosus
TAACAATATAAAAGAACATAAATTATCACATTTTAAGCAAAGTCAGTATTAAATTATTTTATTACAAATGTACCTTTGCGATTTGACAAAAGCTACTGGCGGGTTCGGAATGTCCAATATTCGATTTTACCGAGCCCATCAATAACGGAGTGTTTCTTTTAGCACATATAGCCTGGTCGATAGACATAATTTCTACGGGATCACCAGCAAGAGTACCAGTTGCATGGGCCTCCATGTAAGATAACTCACTGGGCATGATTTCACATTCCTTATAAAATTCATCCAATAACATTTTTTGCTTTTCGACCGATGGAAAGGTAATACCTTCTTCTTTAAAACCATCGCAATTTATTTTACCGTGTACGAGGGTTGCATATATTCTTCTTGCATTTTTTGCCTTTTGCAGATATACTACAGCGATCGTTTCGCTACGCATATATCCAGTGCCTTCCTCGTCAAAGGGTTTACAATAACCATCAGAAGATAGAACCCCTAGAAGGAAATTAATTCATGTTATTAAATAAAGTTCTTCAAGCTTCGATTCAATATCTAAATGTAAGGATAGAAAGGAAGCATGGGCTTATTGAACATTATAGACAAAGAGTTTGATTGTTTCACACAGCACGTTATTGGATAAACAAAAACGTAAAATATATAATAACATAATCTTAATATAATTCGCACACAACAAGAGTTTGTTGATTTTGATCAATTTAAAATACGAGGTTATTTTTGTCCGATTTGACGTGGGAATTGCTCAGATATATCGTATTAATATAACAAAAACGACATATGATCAATGATTATTTAAAATCTGAAATTTATGTAAAGGTGGAAATAAATGAGATATAAATAAGCATATCAAAAAATGTTTATGATCCATACAATATATAATATACACTATAATAAGATATAATAAATACATACCAAGATGGTAAAATTGAAATTGTACATGAGGATTGAGGCATAGATTGGCTGAAGCGATAATGGCCGCGTCGCACTCTCCGGACTGAATCAGCTCGTAAGCTTTCACTACAGCATAGCTACTTGAACTACATGCAGTATCAATATTATGTGACTGTCCAATAACGCCGAGCCAGTAAGAAATTTTGTTTGCCATGAGAGAAACGTTGCATACAGTCATAGGCAATTCACCAAACTAATCACAATACATATTTCTAAATATATTTAAAGTATTAAATGTACAAATAATAAGTTAAAAATTAAATATTTATTTTTTTAACTGTTTAAAAATATTGTATAATTTTTATACATTTACATAATAAAATGGGATTTCTATGCTTGCAACAATTTTACACATATAGTTATTATTTAATAACAATGGAATTTCGCTCGACAAAGCAACAGCTAAGTAGTTTAAAACGGCCAAAATTCGAGCAATTAACACAGATGTTAAAAATATATTTATAATACTTCAATAACGGTATACAGTCGTGTTTACGTTTCGAGCCTTATTTGGCCTTCTTCAGAACAATAAAAACGTATGAAGAATAACGCATTACAATATATCGACTCATTTTACAAAAAAGGAATCAGATTCGATCTAACGCTACAGTTTACATTAATCAGATATTACCCATGTATAAGAACGATTAGTCATAGTGAAGTTGGAAGAATATAGCGTCAGGTATTCGTCAAATTACAAGCAGAGAATCGGTTGTTTCTTTTGTTGCATGACTTATGTGTGTCCATAAAACCCGTGCAATTGTAAGACCTTTGTCGCCAGACCGTCTTAGTGGCAACTATATGGAAAGTTAGAAATTCCGTAAAACAACGTGAATTTAATTATTGAGTTTTGTCTCATAAACGGACTCACATAAGCGATCAATGCAACAAGGACGGAGGTGAATTTTTTCCATCGTCTTCCAACAGCGTGTGCTCATCGCGAAGGATTACAGACGACTGAGATAATGCTCGCGTCGCAAGGGCACAGCAACCAATAGTCATTGTTATTAAAAAAACATTTATGATAACAAGTTCAAAATATCAAAATAGGCATCGTTCAATAATTTCGTGTCCTTGTGTCCTTTAAATTTATACCATTTGGCTGCTCTTTAATGTGTATCATTTCTGCGGTCAATCTTTTTTTGTAATTATGCTCAATTTCTAAAATGCGTGCATTGTCCCAATCAAATGAATGATTGAATTTGGTAATATGTTCTGAGACAACCGAATGTTTGGACTCATCCAATCTGATATTGCCTTTATGTTCCTTTAATCTAGTATATAATTGCCTCTTAGTCTGACCGACGTAAGAGGCATCACAATTTTTGCAACAGATTTTGTATATTACGTTATTGTTGGAAAAATGGGCGTCAATAATTAAATTCACGTTGTCTTACAGAATTTCTAACTTTCCATATAGTTGCCACTAAGACGGTCTGACGACAAAGGTCTTACAATTGCACGGGTTTTATGGACACACATAAGTCATGCAACGAAAGAAACGACCGATTCTCTGCTTGTAATTTGACGAATACCTGACGCTATATTCTTCCGACTTCACTATAACTAATCGTTCTTATACATGGATGAGATCTGATTAATGTAAACTGTAGCGTTGGGTCGAATCTGATTCCTTTTTTGTAAAATGAGTTGAGATATTGTAATGCGTTATTCTTTATACGTTTTTATTGTTCTGAAGAAGGCCAAGTAAGGCTCGAAACGTAAACACGACTGTATACCGTTATTGAAGTATTAAAAAATATTTTTAACATCTGTGTTAATTGCTCGAATTTTGGCTGTTTTAAACTATTTAGTTATTATTTCTTTAATTTCTATTAATTACATATAATTGTATATAATCATTGAACATATCTCACTTCAGATTTAAAAGAAAAATACGATCGAGTCCCAGACACAGAAATTGCTGTAAGAACACTCGTTCTTGTTCCCTGTAATTCTTTTGGGTTTACGCCAGCATCGATGATTGCTTCGTAAGTATGCTCGAGTAACGTTCTAATCATAGGATCCATTATATGAGCTTCTGTTGCGGGTATATTGAAAAATTCTGAATCAAATTTCTCGATATTGTTGACTTTACCAATTCGATGAGGCATATTATAAGCTATATACAAAATAAATAAATATATTAAAAAGTAACAAGTAAAAGAAGGCTTTAACAGTACAATGCTGTTGACAAAGCGTACGTTAACATAAAAGTTAACGTTATAATAACTAATATATAATTATATATCGGACATTTCGGCTTTGTTTTAAATTGTCAAATCTTCAGCGGTGACAACTGAATCAAAATAATCTCATACTCTCCAACGAGAAATAATTTTAAAATTTGGTGGTCTAAAAGTAGTATAATCTGGGAGAAAATTTAAGTAAAACTTAGAGCCTCCGCACAAGACTCTCGTATTGTAACGTAGCGTAACGTAACATGGATCAACGCACAAGAAATGTATCAATTACGGCGTTGTACGTTTCTTGTGCATTGAATTACGTTACGTAACCTTACCAGACAAGAGTCTTGTGCGAAGACTCGTAGCCTATCCCTATAATATCACAGTTTATAATATAATCGAAATAGAAATGACAGTCAGAACTTTAACAACAAGAGAAGTAAATTAAATTACCCATCAGTTCATAAAATGCGAAAATGAGATCATATTTTATAAGAATATTTATATAACACTAAGGAACACGGATTTTTTGTCGGGCCAATGGCAACTGATTCTAATAAATTTTTTTCCGTAGAATCCGAATCTGAAAACGAAAATAATGAATTGGCTCTATTTTTTAAGAAATACGGTGCTCCCGTTGTTTTTCTACAGATATTCAAAAATGACCAAAAACTGTTTTTTAGCACATAAGACTCTGTTTATTTAGAACACCAGAGCCAATTTAGTATTTTCAAGGTCAACTTCTTGTTCAGCGGAACTAAATTAGTAAAAAATACCTATTCCCTTAAAAACAATCTGAAAACAATAAAATTTTGTTGACCAGTAATATACAGGGTGTCCGAAAAATCGCCTACTCCACTTCGGGAGGTGATTCGGGACCCAAAAACAAGCAAAAAAGTTCATACAAACATAGGTCCGGAAATGAGCCGTTTCCAAGTTATAGCCACTTTTATGTTCAAAAATCGTAAATTTTTATTTTCAATTTTTTTTAAATTACAATTACCAAATTCTCTCAAGTTTCTGTCTACATTTCAAAAAGACGCTATTCTCGGTACATCTCGATTTGGAAAAGACTGGATGTATAATCTTCTTGCCTCGGCAGCATTACTTTGAGCAAGACCATACATAAGATGCATATCAGCTAATTCATTAAAACTTAAACGATCCATTGATGAATACGGAAAGATTAGATACAACCTAAAAGTAAGGTGTTGTTAAATAATAATTTGAAACTTATTGAAAAGCCGTGATTTACTTACTGATTTTGAATAGGCGTGAAAACAACTGATTTCAAGTAGCCGTGAAAACAACTGATTTTGAATAGCCGTGAAAACAACTGATTTCTTTTTAAAATAATGTAATCGTATTTACAAATATTAAAAAATTAAAAAAAAATTAAAAAATTAAAATTAAAAAAATTAAAAATATTTAAAAATAAAAATTTTTAATTTAAGAAATAATTAAGAAAAAGGGATGCCAAGCGGATTCTAAATTACGATTTTTGAACATAAAAGTGGCTATAACTCGGAAACATTTCCGGACCTATGTTTGTATGAACTTTTTTGCTTGTTTTTGGGTCCCGAATCACCTCCCGAAGTGGAGTAGGCGATTTTTTGGACACCCTGTATATACTTATTTCTATATAAAAAATAATAATGTTTTTAAGAATTTATAATATGCATCTGGATTGTTTTCAATTATGATATTAGAAATAACGTAGCCATAAAAATGTTTGAATTAATGAAAGATAATTTATAATTTTCGACATAAATTACGAGGATTGTTTCCGTTATATATGCATGTATTGCGTATACATACGTAGAGTTACACAATTTTCTTGGATTCTGATATCGTTTTTTAAAATTATTGGATTAGATATTGCAAATCTTTAATTACGATTAATATATACGATAATATAAAAAAAATATTTTTCCTAATAAGTTTTGAAAATATATCTTAAGGAGGTTGGTTGCCGTCACGTTGCGGGGCAGGCAGCGAGAGGGGACGATTGCCAACTCTATAAGAATCAAATTTTTCGACGCGTGAAATAAACAAGTTTTAGCAAATAAACATTATATATGGAATGCATATTTAATTAGCTGTTTCTTAAGGTTTTAAATCGTTGTTTGTACAATTAAAATCAAAATACGTTAAAATGTGGCAATACGCTGTTTTATTTTTGCAATTTTTTGATAACTATCAGTCTTCGGAAAAGTATTTCCTAAATATGTAAAGAATTATTTGCATCTATTCTCATTAAATTCTTGTCATTTTTAATAGGCTTTTGAGAGTTACATTACAGGTGTCGTAACATTTTTGCTATGTCGCCCGTGTATAAGAGAGAGATAAGAGTTTATCTTTAATAATTAATTACTCGACAACCATCCAGACA
>NW_020222472.1:0-412 GCF_003070985.1 Temnothorax curvispinosus
TTCAATAGCCGGTTGAGACTGGAGTAGTGGTGCGCCCAAGAGTTTCGCAAAACGGTTGCACAGACGACGGAATTTGATTGTGGTTTCAATTCCGGATCCGCAACCGCTCCAAACTTATCCTGCTGTGATACGCTGAGAGGCCAGTCGCTTTCATCCTTCAGTAAGAACTCTGGTCCATTGAACCACATGTTGCACGATTTTAATGTTTCTGGTAAACATCCTCGTGAGACTATGTCCGCTGGATTTAACTCTCCTGAAATGTGCTTCCATTAAGATGGCAAGGTGAGTTATTGAATTCGAACGATTCTGTTAGCGACGAACGTTGCGAATCGCGACGGCGTCGATTGGATTCGATATAAAGTGATTTGAGAATTAGTCCATAGCGTAATCTTCTGAAACTGGATCTTCATTG
>NW_020222472.1:512-3095 GCF_003070985.1 Temnothorax curvispinosus
GCTGTTTTGTATCAGGGTAGATGTTGTTCATAAGTACTCTGTTTTTTCGAATAAAGTTTATTGATTATGCACTTTAATACAAAATTCAACTTAAACGTCACGGTAGTTTGCGAATCAATCTATGGTACGTACTGTTGACGCAATTATTCGCCTTATTTACGTTCTACGCGTAAGACCGGGATAACGCCTTAGAACTGTCATCCTGGATCCCGGTCCGGCGACAACGCCTGGGGGCTGTTGCCTTGAGCCGCCTGACGGACACCCGACAACGTCTAATAAACTCTCGCTCTTGGTCGCGGACGTAATATTTGTTCGTACGTACTGTCGCGTGTACACTCGACTGTAGCTACGGGCAGAATGCTTGATTTTTCCATCGCGATCTCCCCCCTTATCCCGGTTCTGTCGAAACGATTTCCCATTGGTCCCTTCGATTGGCAAGACCCCGATGAGGCGATCACGGTGGCGGCGGTGTCCTGCGATTATCGGCGCCGCGATTCCCTTTGACTAGCGCCGCCAGACGGAAAGAGTCGCCACGATCGTCGTTAGATTCGCAGATATTTGCCTATCTGTCGCATGGGTGTGTACGTGTACGCGTATATACGGTTGTACGTCCGAGGGGTCCGTCTCTTTAGTGCGGCACATGTATGTGTGCATAATTTTCTATATGTTTATGCGCATGTCGTGCACGACTTTTCGAATGATACGTAACACTTGCGTTTATCGTTAGTGATGGCTCGTATGTATAGACAGCATCCATAGCTTAGTTCAGACGCGTCCCCGAATCCATGTAATTCGAACCACACCGAAGATTGATCTTGAATGCATCGAGGTATTCTTATTTCCCCCGGAGTTTGGTTGCGGAGCTCATTCCATTTCTGTTGTATGGAACTCGGCAATTTGTCGTCCCAGCCGAGATTCGGGACCTTCCAAAGCTCCTGCAGCATGCATTTTGCTTTAAAGATTACGGGTGCACAAATACCAAGCGGATCGTAGAACTTTATTATTTCTGATCATTTTGAGTTTCCCAAGTCAAACCAAGAACTTGCTTTCTATCCGTTTTGGTAAGATCCACCACATCGCATTGCGTGAATAAAACATCCTTGCAATTGGTAGCCCATTTGTGAAGGTCGAATCCCCCTCGTTTCATTAATTTTGTTAGTTCTGATTGTAACGTAATTACTCCTTCCTTTGTAGATGTGCCGCTTATTACATCATCTATGTGAGTATCTTCGAGAAGAACCAGAACAGTGACAGGAAATGATGCTTGCTCATCATGCGCCAATTGCTTTAAGGTGCGTGTAGAAAGAAAGGTCGCAGGGGCCGTTCCGTATGTTACTGTAATCAACCAACAGCGGATTAATTTGCCAGTCTTCTTGTCACGCCACCAGATAGTTTGAAACGGCCTTTGATCTTTATGTATCTTTATTTGCCGGTACATCTTAGACATATCGGCTGTGAGCCCATAAATATGTTTCCTGAAACGAAGAACAAGTGAGAACAAATCAGTTTGGATTGTTGAGCCTACCTTTAATATGTCGTTAAGCGACAGTTTAGGGTTAACTCAGAACGATGCATTAAACACACCTTTAATTTGGTAGTGCTACTTTTGGTAGGGCCTCAGTACACAATGATGTGGCATTTAGAATACGGGAAATTCTTCCGAATAGTTATCGGGTACTATTTCCGCATGCTGAAGATTGATATACTTCTCCATGAACGCCTAATACATTTGCCACACTGTAGGATCCTTTTGCAAGCGTTGCTCCAATCGTAAGAATTGACGCAGGGCTGCGTCACGTGTGTCCGAAAGATCCTGAACGTTGGACTTGGGTGGAAGAGCCACCACGTATCGACCATCGCTCTCTCTTCTTGTGTGCTTTTGATAATGCTGCTCGCATTCTAGTTCTTTTTGTGATAGCAAAGCTCCCTTCGGTAATTCTTCCTGTTGCCAGAATTTATTTACTTGTTCTTTTAAATTGTCCATCACGTGAGTGATACGGCAGACTGCGGCCGTCTAAGATGGGTAACTTTGCCGCCGACAACAAATCCAAGATGTGTTCCGTGTAGCTTCGGTTGCTCTGGGTGTATCGATAATATTTCGCCATTAAGTAGATCCCAGAACATGTCCGCACCGATCAAAATATCAATTTCATTTGGCACATAAAAATAAAGATCCGCCAGTGTTATGTGGCTAGAAATTTGCATAACGGCCTTATTGAGCTCTTGTTGCGGTAAATCACCAGTTATTTTGTCGGTAACTAAGAACTCTGAAGAGACCTTGAAATCTGATACTCGTGACTTGATGGTTACATTGACGGATGTATGAGTGGCCGTTTTTGTGCAGTTAATGCCGGTTACCTTGAAATGTCTTCGTTTGCCCTTTAAATGCAATAATTGACGAAGACGTTCAATCATGAAGCTAAATTGTGAGCAGCCATCCAATAATGTAAGAGCTACGTATTCTCGTCCATAACTATCGTAAATTGTAACAATCGCAGACGCCAAGAGAACTTGCTCCGTTTTAGATTCGGAGTTGACGTGTAGACTGCATGCCTTTTCCGCTTGAGTTGAAACTTCCTTCAC
>NW_020222472.1:3195-4042 GCF_003070985.1 Temnothorax curvispinosus
TTACATTTAAAAGCGGAATGCTTGTTTTTGCAAATAGGACATCGTGCAGCACCTGTTGCCACTAAGGACTTACTTGATTTATCCGGTTTCATTTTTATCTTACTTGATTCCGCAGATGATACAGCTTTAAGAATTCTGACACGGTCTGCCAATACCTTCATGAGTTCCCGAAACGTTTGCAATCTATTAGACGGCGCAGCCTTTTCAACCTCTCCTCGAGACTTTGAATCTAGTTTGGTTAGAACAAGGTGTGACAGCAACGCATCCCAGTAGTCGACGAGTTGATTGAGCGCCTTGAGCGCGTGAAAGTTGTGACGTGACATTTGTCGCGCCCGCCGCTCAGACGGTAGCTCGGCCGAGGGGAAGGTCAGAGATGGCGCCTCGACTCGGGTCGAGGAAAGGCTACCCGCGTTAACTAACCCTTTTTGAGAAACATTCCGTAGGGATGACAGGTGGTGCCGGAGCGTGGGATCACGACCAAATGTAACGACGATAGTCGCGACGAGGGAGGAACAGGCGCTCGGAGGACGCACGGCGAAGTGGTCGGCCGACGGGCGGGCCACCGGGACCTGCCGCTGGAAAAGCGCCGGGAATGTCTCGCACAGCGTAACACGGCCCCGCCACAGCATGAGCACGGGTACACTACCGCGACTGCAACGCGGGTGGACGACCCGCACACTTCACCCGACGGCGCCCCGAGGGCCGATCGGCGCGCCGCCACGGCCTGGCCAGCCGGGCGGGAAACCGCGAGGGGCCCGCGCACAACCAGCAGCCAAGTCAAACGGGCCGCGGGAAAATGGCGGAAATCGTCTGCAACGTCGCGAACAGGGCGACACACACGACCAAT
>NW_020222473.1:0-1204 GCF_003070985.1 Temnothorax curvispinosus
GAACGGTATTAACTACTTTTTGTCGGCGAGATATAGGTGTAGCCACAATGCCACAAATTTCTATTCCTCCAGATATTATAGCGTCTAAAGACTTGTGACGACGAACAGAGAATTCTGCAACGTAGCGAATAATGAAATTTATTTGTCAGGCAACTGGCCGCATTGTATCACTTATTTTACTTACGTCTATCTTCAAGTGGATAATTCTGAATCATCTGTATGTGATATTTCGGATCGATAGTCAGTTTGCGAATTCTTGTTGGGACAAATAGGCTTCTTGAATTCTGTCCTAAAATCATCATCTGTAACATACTGTCCATAAATGCCACCCAATTAGATGTCCATGGGATATGGCCGTTTGATCCAGTAACTGATGCGCTTTTTAATCCACGAAATGCGCCAGCATATTTATAACCGCGAAGTCTTAATTCCTTATAAATGTCTTTTGTATTCATTTCTTCCTCATCATCGATATATTCGGCAAGATTAGCTGACATTTTTTCATTTTCAATATTGGTTGGAATTCGTACTGTTCCAGTAACAACAGCATTATCTCCTTCGATTATTTCGAACCTATTGGTACCTAGATATAGATGTAAATTCATTAAACGTAATATAAGAATTTATAAGAAATCAAAATTAATATAAATATGTCAATATGGAGCTGGACCTTACAAAAGCAGTTGACTTGTGAAAAGAAAAAAGATTCCGCGTTAAGATTAGTTATTCTCATATATTTTCTCTGTATATTTTTTACATTTTAATTATGGTATATATTGCGCCATAAAAACGGCATATAAGCTTTAAAATCTAATTAAAAAATAAAAAACTCACTCTAGAAAATTAATTGTTTACGTAATAATATTACCTTCTTGGATCGAGAGAGTTAATTCGGTCTCATTTTGTTGTGATAGCACTGTAGCACGAATAAAATTAACGTCTTCAAATACAACTGGTGTATTGATATATTCTTGGTTTTTTAACAATGCGATCATTTCCCAGATATAAAAAAGATATCCCATAGCAGGAAATAAATTCTTTTCATTAACGACATGGCCTTTTAAATATACAAATTCTTCATTAGATGTATTAATACTAACAACTATTTCCTTTTTGTCAATTATCTTTTTTTGACAACCTCGCATTACATACAAATCTTCTGAATGATCCCATCTGCAAACGTCATTAGAAATTATTATACAAT
>NW_020222474.1:0-3128 GCF_003070985.1 Temnothorax curvispinosus
TAAAGGTTGTATCATGTATCTACCACGGTAGTTCTACAAACGCTGTCATTTATTGTTATATTGTTTACAGCATTCGGCATCTTGCTGGTATTTTTACAATGATACAAAATTAACGATTCTTTCGTAGCAATCGATTACATAGATGTAGATGATATAGATATATTTAATCCAAACGCGAGAATTTAATGTATAACCAATACCGAACTACTCCAAGTTTTTTTTATATAACAGTGTTTTTTACTTTGCTTTGAATCGTGAAACTTTATGTTTTTATACTTTATATTTTTACATGAATGTAATAACAATTTAATACAATATTTCGTAATAATCAGAATACTTTGTTCTTTACATTTTAAGTAACTGTATTTCGTGTGAGCAAAGAGAAACTCGCGTTCCGCGATTTTTGTGATTAAAATTTTTACTACGTGGATGGACTTCGAATAAAAATTAAGTTTATCTCGCAGAGCTGACAATGTGATTAGGCAAATCCATAAAAAGGGTATTGCAATCTGGCAAAATTGCACACAAAAGCAGTCATCTGTTCTTTGTCCCACCCTAGAAATAGTCCATGTGTGTGTGTGTGTGTGTGTTTTTTTTCTTCACAAAGACGTTTATCAAGAGGAGCGACGATAATATAACAAAGAGCGGAACGGTGCGTTTCGAAGAATTCGAAGGCGACGCTTTAAGGATCATAGGAGATTCGGTGGAAAGCAGTAGAGAAAGAATCGATAGAGAACGTTTTACTTTGGCATTTCTCTTGGCCGGCGTGCAGCGCCTGGGATGAAATTATTTCGTTGGTGCTGAGTCGAGAGTTCGGAGCACATCGACCATGACCACGCATTTCCGACGGATACTTTCAGTCGGTGCGGCGGGGAAGTCTCAGGAAAATTATCGTTTTCCCCTGATCCAATATCAAGGCGAGATAACTCTTTTTCTTTGATCGAGGGGTTCCAAGGGCTTAACAGGGAAGCAGGGCATTCCAGCGATTCCACCGATGTTGCAATTACGTATCCGCCCGACGTAATAGCGTTTAGTTATTTCACTAGTCACCGATGCAAGCGCAATGATTTTCGCAACGATGCTTTTGCCGATCATTCGGAATGCTCGATATAACTCTCCGCGGATCATTTAAGATAATTTGATTCCAATTCATGCTGCGGTATATTAATACGACATGATGCAACATGATATTAAAATATTAATTCGCTTCTGATTTTTCGTCCGTGAAATAACGTGCGATATATCAGCGAAACCGGCATGTCTAGTTGCTAAACTTTGCATTTCACAATTACTGCTATCACCACTGTTGATTCTTTGCTTTTTACATGATGGATATTTAATATGCACACCTGGATATAAAATTTTCTTTGATAAAATTTTTTTAATACAGAACAAATTACACATTCTGATGCATATAATACAAATTAAAATTTGATATAAAACCCCAAATTTATTGGATTATATTAATTATAAACGGTTTAAATCATCTGAAAACGTGGCTTTATAAAAAAAAAAATTTGATTTAGAAAAGTTAACTTTGTCGTATATAAGCGATTTGTTCTTTAATATAATAAATTTGTCGATACATTTCGAGTACTATCATATTGTGAAGTAGCATATATAAATGTTGACGGTAGCTATCATCTATATGTATATGTATAAAGAAGTCGAGTATGTAAAATTTCTTTCAAATATCGTCGAGTGTATGCGTTCACGCTATGTCGGATTGATATCGAGTAGGCGCGAGCAGTGCCATTGAATCTGATGTTCCCTTTCAATAGAACTCGCGTTCGTATCGTATTGGCGTGCAGTTCCATTGAATTTGATGTCTCTAATTCGCACTCCGCCGCGTTGCACTTCGGAAAACAAGCGGCAGAAGTTAAGGTTATTACCTGTCTGGCTAATCTTGTTTCGGAAGTCGGAGAGTTGTGGACTCCCTTCTTGAAACGGTTGCGAATAATGTGACTGTAGTTTCGACGCAATGAGCGCCGATATCTTAATAATTCGTCAAAAACAGCTTTATATAGAGAATACTATCCTACCTTCAGAAAATTAATGTTAAAATTAATAATAAGTTTTATTTTAAATTAGTACACGTGATGCACGTGCGGCAAACAGAAATATATGCAATTATACTAAATTATCAAAATTATTTTATAATAAATTAATAGCTATTTGAGTATGAAGTTCGTTATAATAAAATGTTTTCTGTTATTAATTGTCTTTTTTATTAATTTTATTTTAAACTTATTGATAATTAATAAACCACATTAAAAGTTCAAGTTAATTATGTGACAAAATAGATACTAAAATGAATTCAGTTGTATTTGAAATTGCATTGAGAGAAATATATCCTATTTCTATTTACTTACATTTTTTAACTACTATTCAAAGCGGTAAATTAATTTTAATAAAAATATTTGAAATGCGAGTGATAGTGCTTTCTCTCTCTCAATTTAAGTATATAGAATTGTGACGTACTAAACTTATGAAACGCCACAGAGACGAAAAAGTGTTTCTATCAAATAAAGTCACGTCATGAATCACGCATGGAACCTTGTGTTTGAAGTACATACATACATACTTGAGTAAGCCATGTTGTCGTCGCGAATGCTCGCGCTGGTGCGTTTTGATTTCTCTTCCGATATTATAGAGATCCAGAATTGAAAGGCTGTTGAAAGTCAAATGATCATTTAGCGAATCGATGCGAAAAGTGCAAGCCCGTGCATTTTCCTATGCGCTGCTTATCAGCGGTCCTACTCTGTTCACCGAGCGGGACTATCCTTCGGTTAGACGCGCGGCTCCCGAAATGCTTGTCGGTTGTCGGAAATCCCTAAGCGCATTATAGCGGCCGCGGTGGATAGAGAATACACGCCTCTGTGCACCGACGTTGATGCAATTTTAATGAAGGAATAGAGCTGTCGCCAAACGGTAATTGCAAGTCAGTCCGCGTTGGTCGAGGCGTCGAGGACACGCAGAGTAACGATGAAATTTACGTGCGGCTGATGCATCGACATGGCCGAAAGACATCCATGACGATGAGGGGCTTCGATGGCAGGAACAAAACACGACCGACGGAGGAGATAGTAAACGACGAGAGAGGCGGTAGCTGGAAAATTGTCTCGTAG
>NW_020222475.1:0-15216 GCF_003070985.1 Temnothorax curvispinosus
AAATACCTATCAAACGATCAGCGGATGCGACACATGGTAGTGAGTGGGGCGTGGGACACTCACGGCGGCGACTCATCACACGTGAGCCGGGAGGCGCTCGACACGAGTACTGAGGGCGGCGCGGCGGGGGTGCCCACACCGGAGAGTTTATTTGTTGGGAGCCTTACACTCCCGATATTTTGGCGATGCTCCGGTGCCCTGCTGAAGAGGTGTTGGTCTTTCAGGGGCTGTGGTTAGCTGGATAGGGCGGAGTAGATTGGACTCGGAGTCGAAAGTTATTGTTTGCGTAACCTGTTGCGCAGAAGGGCGATCCAATTCATTCCTGCAGGATCGTTTAGCCAGGGCCTGTTGTTACCAGGAACCGTACTGACACTAAGCGGTAAGACGCGCCGAAAGACGTTGTCTAATTAGTGACGCGCATGAATGGATTAACGAAATTCCCACTGTCCCTATCTACTATCTAGCGAAACCACTGCCAAGGGAACAGGCTTGGAAAAATTAGCCGGAAAAAAAGACCCTGTTGAGCTTGACTCTAGTCTGGCAAAAAGTCTGGTGCCGTCAAAGACAAGTCGGTCAAGCCCGCGACCGTCGTCCCCCTCCCTAAGCCAACGTCTGTCACAGATAGACCGTGGACAGAGGTGGTAAAGAGAGGGAAGAGGAAGGAAGGGGGTGGTGCTCCTACCGCTGCACAATCGGCAGCGAAAGGAAAGGCACCCCCGAAAAGGGCCACCGAAAAAGCTCCCTCGAAAGGGGATACTACATCGGGAGAGGCCAACGTAAAGGCCCCTGCCACCAAACCAGTGCCCCCAAAGAGAAAGGTGCCGCGCACCTCCGCCGTTGTCCTCACGTGCCCTGAGGGCAACTATGCGGAATGTATGTTGGAGGTGCGCCGGCGGATAAAGCTGGCGGATTTAGGGATCCAGTCTCACAACATCCGTCGCACGGCCACCAACGCGTATAGCATCAAAGTGGCCGGCGAAGGAAACAAGAAGAAGGCAGACACCTTGGCCATTAAGATGGCCGAGGTGCTCGCGGGGAAGGAGAGAGTCCGTGTTGCGAGGCTTGAGCTCATGGCAGAGCTCAGGCTGAGCAACATGGATGATTCGGTGTCGAAGGCCGATGCTAGGAAGACTCTGGCGGAAAAGGGGAAGATCCCCCCGACCGCCATCAAAGTGGGTCTCCCGAAGCGAGTGGCGAACGGCCTCTACACTGTGGTCGTGTGCTGCCCGCTGACGCTGGCAAATTTACTTTCTCGGGAAAGGAAAATAGTCATTGGATGGGCCAAAGCAAAGGTGGAGTTGCTGACAAAAAGGCCCCTCCAATGCTACAGGTGCATGTCGTTCGGGCACACCCGGGCGACATGCACCAGCGTGGTCGACCGCACTGGACTGTGCTACCGGTGCGGCAAGGCCACCTCGCCAAAATATGCACAGACGAACCACACTGCGTCGTCTGTGCGGGCGCGGGACGACCTGCCAACCATCGGGTTAGTGGGAAGTCCTGCAAAGGCCCGAAAAAGACCGGGGAAAATGTCCCCGATATAGGCAAGGCCCAGGCGAGCGGAGGAGAAAAGTTTCCCGCAAAACTGAAGACGAAGGGCCCTGCACAACCAACCAAAAAGGCTGGCAGTAAAAGCGGCAAGGCCAAATCGGCCCAAAAGCCGCCAAAGGAGGGAGAGACTCCACGTCCACTAATTAGAATGCTCAGCAATAAGCGAGCGAACGTGGATGTCTCCCGCTTTCAGAAGAGTAAGCAGGAGACAGCGGGAGAAGGAGGAAAAAAGGCGACAAGGTGGGCAAGCCTACACTAATTGTCGCCTTAACGTCGGGGGGTGTGGGGAAGAGAGCAGCAAAGGCCATTGAACCGGCGCCGAAGGTAGCCGAACCCATTTCCATGAAAGTGTGCGAGGAGGCGAAAATGGTCGCGATAGCTGCTGGCTCACTTGAGCCAGCAGAAAAGGCAGAGTAGGCAGCAGGTGAGGGCTCAGTTGGATGGACCGAGCCCGCGGTAACCCAGAGTGCGGCAAGGCCAATTTCCGACCCCGCCGCCGCGATAGAGGGCATCGAGCTGGAGGACTCTGAGGACAAACAAAAATGTCTCTCAAAGTCTTTACAAGTGAACCTAAACCACTGCCGCGCGGCCCAAAATCTTTTCAGTCAGACGATGGCCGAGCGTGGGAGTGGGTTGGGAATTGTCGCGGAGCCATGGCTGATCCCGAACGACCATCCACATTGGTTCGCGGACTGCCGCGGCTCCGCGGCCATCTACTGGAGGCCGCTGCCACGATCCCCGCCGTGCACTCGTGTCGAGGCCGGCGAGGGATACGTGGTGGCGAAGTGGGGGCCCATACTCATTGTTGCGGTATATACCCCTCTTAGCTGGGACTTGGCAAAGATTGAGGGAGTGCTGGACGTGATAGATTTGTGCGTCCGACAGCACCCCCAGAGCCAGGTAATAGTCGCCGGGGACTTCAATGCAAAATCTGCACTGTGGGGTTTCCGGCGGCCAAATGTGAGGGGTCCCACCCTGGAGGGGTGGGCGGCGGGCCTAGGCCTGTGCCTAATAAACAGGGGCCGTAAAAGCACGTGCGTGCGTCGGCAGGCACGGCGCGCTGTATTCGTGATTGGGGGATGATGGAAGGTAGTGAGACGCTGTCGGACCACCATCTGATAGAGATGGTGGTCCAAGTCGCCCCCCCGCACGTGCTAGCCCGCCGCCGCAAAACGGAGGGATCAAAGAGATGGGCCCTCAAGAAGTTGGACCCGGACCGCCTAAGGGCGGCGGTCCTGGGTCTGACTTGGGGAGATTTCGAGGAGGAAGAGGGCGGTGACGCCGCGGGGAACTACGACCTAAAGTCGGAAGTCGAGAGGTTGCGGGAGCTCATGGAACGCGCGTGCGACATCGCGATGCCCCGCAGCCGTAAACCTCCCTCGCGGCGCGCCGCATACTGGTGGACCAAGGAGATTGAACGCTCTTAGGCGCTCTTCGGTCTAAGCGAAGAGACGATGGCTGAGGGCCCGCGCTGTACGTAGGGCCCTCACAGAGCCAGCGACGGGGGAGGCCTGGCGTTCCGCCCGCCAAGACCTCTCCCGGGCGATTAGAGCGGCCAAAGAGTCCTCCTAGAAGGAGCTCCTCGCCACACTCGACGAGGATCCATGGGGGCGTCCCTACAGGCTTGTTATGAATAAGCTTAAGCCATGGACGCCCCCTATTACGGAAACTCTGGACCCCCCGTTTGCCAGCAGAGTGGTGGACGCATTGTTCCCCGCCGGCGACGGAGGTGAAGTAAGGTTCCCTCCACAGCCCGAGGTGGAGTGGGACGAAAAGCTGGGGGTCTCGGAAGAAGAGTTGGCGAGGGCCCTCCGCAGGGTCAAGAAGGGCAAAGCGCCTGGCCCTGACGGAGTACCAGGGAGGGCTTGGACCTTGGCCGCCGGGGAACTGACCGGTCGAATGGGACAAATATTCAACGTTCTTATTCTTTTTTCTAACACTTCCTTTAATTTAGCGATACATTTCTCTCGATTATTAGGAATGTCTGAGATTCCATGTTCTTGAAGCTTTTCCTGCAATTGGGGCAGAGTGAATGCCTCGAATTGTTGATGCGTAGCCATTCTGATGTACGATCACGAGCCGATCACAAGATTTGCATGTCGTGACTTGTTCGAACGTGTCCGACCCGGTTGCGCGCCCGATTACCAAGATGGCGGACAACGAAACGCAAAACGCGGGAACGGCGATATAGCGCGTTTTTTTCACGCACTTAATTACGCCAAAAGAGGTCTTGGAAATTAAATTTCCACGAACCGGAAACGATCGTCGGTTCACCCTTGCACCAGGTTAACGAGACAACTCGGTCAAATGCACTGTCACGAGCCCGGAATGTGTCGGTGCCGATATTTTCTGCAATGGCGGTCGGCCGATGCAGAACAGCAGGAAGACAATACGCACTCGCGCCAGCTTCACTGTAATGTCTGAGCTCACCGATACTGAGCTAAAATCGGGTAATGCAAGACTGTAGGAACAACGGCAGAACAACGCGCACCCTCGTGCTTCTCCGTGGAAGTTCTAAAGTCAGCACGAGATCCTTGAATGTTGCCAAGTCGTAACGTGTTCAAACCGGTTACCACTTGATACTGCGGTGAAACCGTTACCGAACTGAGAGTCAACGGTAGAACAAACGCGTACGCGTACTTCTCCGTAAAAAGACTCGAGCTCGCCGTATTACTGAGTCGACGACCGCGGATGTATCCCACTTCTGAGCTGTAAGGAAAGCCTTTTCGAACCGAGTAAGTGGGCTTGGTGTCAGGATTGAGGGCAGCCAGAAAGGATTTTCACAGGGACGAGTAATCATAGGAACACACAACTTGAGCACAGGACTTTATTCCGATATAATTAGAGTCGCGAGCGGTACGTGCGACCTGGTCGGCGGTCGTGAGCGAAGTGTTGCAGCCGCTGCTGCCGCTTCCGAAATCCCGCGCGCAACCTGAGCGCCGCCCGCCAATCAGCGTCCTTCGCCAATGGGCGTTGCCGCCGCGTACGCCATCTCGAACCGCGCGCAATGCCTGATGGCGTTTTCGATTTGCGACTCGACCCGACTCGGGTCGCATCATGTATACAGGACTCTAACATCATTGACGTGAAATACATACATATCTATGTATCTATGTATGTATGTATTCCACGTCCATTGATGCGACCCAAGTCGGGTCGAGTAGCAAATCGAAAACGCCATGAGCGCAGTTAATAATAATTAATGCCTCTAGCCAATGGGCGTTGCCGCCGCGCACGCCATCCAACCGCGCGCAATATAAATGAGGCCTACGACCTTGGCTGACGTTTACATTATCAAACTATCATGTTTCAGCAAAATAAAACAATATAAGGATACTCGAATGCAAATCTCGTCACCAATGGTGTGCTACGTACTAATGTGGTTATTTTTATGGAATATCAAGTAGCATACGTGCCCAAACGTAATAAAAAACATATGTCCTTACATCTAATTACATAATATAATTATTTACATGCTTTTTGGCTTTGTCTGTTACCGCTGAGTCAGAACGACTGACTCCTCGACCTGTGTGGACTCTGCTGGCTTCGTCGTCTCTCCGGAAGCTGGCTCGCCTCTGGCTGGATTCCACCACCTCCATCACGTTAGCGGCCAATTGAGCCAAATTGACCTCGGCCAGACCACCCTGCGCCGTCTCTGCCATCAACGTGTCCGAACCGCCCCCTTGCTCTCTCAGGGCCTCGAGTTCCATCCTAAGTTGGTCCTCGTCGATATAAACCTGCGAACAGATAATCGTGTCCGCTGCTGGCTCCTCGGCACTCGCAATAGTTGAATCGACTGATGTTGACGTCCTTCTCGGTCCGGGTGTCTGCAGTCCTCTCTCACTGTCCTCTCTCACCGCTCTCAAGCTCCCCACGGTTGGCATCGCGTCCTCCACTTCCTGGGTCGCAATCTCGGAAACTACGGGCCTAGACGCCGGTTCCAGTATCTCCCGCCGTTTTTTAGAAATTTAGTTTATTTTATTAAAAGGTGTGGGGGAGGAATTTCCATTCTAATCAATGTTTATTTTGCGTCAAACGGCACCGGTCGCGATGCTCGAGCTACCGTAGTTCCTGAGTTATTGCATTTTTTGAACAACCACCCCCCATTTCCAAATTACTTGGGGCGGTGCGAACTCGGTCTTAGGGTTATTTCCCCAAGATTCTTATGGGGTTACCGAAATCGAGCTGTTGAAATTTACAAATCACCCGGTAGCGCTTGGAAATAATTAATAGTAGTAATATTTATTTCGATTCCGAGGAATTACAAAATGGCGTTTTTTAGGGACGTACCCCTTTACAACGTTTCTCTTACTCTACCCGACCTGGCCGTAGGCGACCCTTCACATGCTGATCTCTCCCACCCTTTCGCGGGAACTTGGTTGGACTTACCTACGTGAGACCCTTTCACACATACACTCACACTCCTTTGACCTAACCTAACTGACCTAATTCCCCTGTCCTGTTTGATTCTGAGCAACCCTTCTGTTTCTACTCTCCTCTTTTCTTTTATCCTACCACTCCTTAAGCCATCTGTGACCTTCTTCTGTTTCCTTCTCGCCTATTATATCGTCCAACACTACTCTGTTAGTACTTTTCCATGCGCATTGTTTCATCAGATGTTCCAGAGTACCCTCTTCCCTGTCACATATGTTACAGTTCCTTTCCTCCTCTCGCAGCCAGTACCTGTTTTCTAACTCCTCATTCCCACATCTAGCCCTCGCCCTCCTTTTATGACTACCACTCTCCCCTTTTCTCCTCAAGTATTCTGGGAGCCCAGCCACCTTGATCCTCCTGTATCGTTTCTTGTATCTGGCCCCCTCAATTAGTATCTCTTGCTCTTTCCTTTGTCGCCTTCTATCTTTACTACTTAGCTCTTCTGCCACACACCTTCCCCGTTCTCTCCATTGTTCCAGATCCGCCTTTTGTACTCCACACCTACTTAAGTATTCCTCTCTCTCTGACCTCTCTTTTGTCAATGTTCCTCTTCCCTCTCTTTCCTTAATACATTCCACCACCCATCTTCTCCGGCCATATCCTTGTCTTGCCTTTTCTTCGAAGTTCACCGCCAACTTGGTTGTTCTTATCCTTATCTTGTCCCTCTTGGTTTCCTCCAGGACCACATAACCTGTTGTGCTTCTCTCCAGGCCCAGTGACCATCTCAGATACCGTGCCTCCACCCCTTCCACGTTACCATGCTCTAACCAACCCCACACTTCTGCCCCATATACCAACATGCTGTCTACTAAGCTGTCGAACAACATCATCCTCCTCCCCCAGTCATTCGCAAACTTCCTTTCTCCCAAGATCCATGTTTTCTTCATCACTGACGTTGCTCTTCTTACCCTCTCCCTAATATGCTTCGTATGACCTCCATTTCTCTGTAGTATGAAGCCCAGGTATTCAAACTCCTTCACCTCTTGGATCCTCTGGCCTTTCCAGAGCCAGTCTTTCTCTCTTTCCACACCCTCTCCCCTTCTGAATTTCAAGATCTTGGATTTTTCCACGTTCAGTTCTAGCTTCCTCTTCCTCAAGTACTTCTCCAGCCTCTTAATCATCTCCTCTAGCGCCTCCTCCTCTCTGGCCAGCAGAACGATATCATCCGCATAGGCCAGTGTCCAAATCCTGCCCTGCTCAATTCTCATGCCTCCTACCAACCCCCGGGTCAATTCCTCCTCCAGATCTGATGTAAAAACGGAGAACAGCAGCGGGCTCAGAGGACATCCTTGTCTCACTCCCTTTGACGTTCAAAGGGGGCTTGACTCCCTGTCCCCCACCCTAACCCTGTTACGTGTCTCCTGGTAAATTTGCTTCACTCTCTCCGTAAGTCCTCTCCTTACCCCTCTCTCGTCCATCACCCTCCATAACACACTCCTGTCCACCCTGTCAAAGGCCCCCTTTAAATCAATAAAGAAGGCATTCACCTTCTTTCCGGCGCCATTCAGCTTCCTGTCGACCAGGTGGTTCAGGATGAAGATGTTATCCATTACACCTCTTCCCTTCCGGAAGCCAGCTTGGGTCTCCGGAAGGATCTGCTTCTCCACCACATCCTTCATCACTCTCTCCGCCAGCACCGCCGCATAGATCTTATAGGCCGTACTTAGTAGGGTAATTCTCCTGTAATTAGCGGGGGATTGTTTATCCCCTTTTTTGTACAGTGGGGAGATTACACCCTCCTTTCACAAATCCGGCCAGCCTTCACCTTTCCACACCCCCTTGATCACCTCCTTCAGCTTTTCTCTCACCTGTCCCCTGCAGAACTTCCAGGCCTCACTTTTTATGCCATCCGGTCCTGCCGCTTTCCCCCTCCTCAATCTCCTTATTTGTTTTTCAATTTCTTCCTCGTCGTTACCCTCTTTCCTTTCCTCCCTTAGAATCCTTTCATCTGTCCCCTCTAACACACCCATGAAATGCTGCCTCCAACCCTCCGTGGATATCTCTTCACTCACCTTGTCCCTGATCTTCCTTTCCTTGTTGATATATTTCCAAACTTCTGACTCCGTCCTAATTCCATTCAACTCCTCCATTTCCTTTTTACTCCACTCTTCTCTCTTCTTCTCACAGAGCTCCGCTAACTCTCTTTTCACCTGCAACACCGCTTCCTTGCTTCTACCTCCTATTCTCCATTTCTTTAGTTTTCTTTCTGCCTTTCTTTTTTTTCTGGTGCACTCTCTGTCCCACCATTTCTTGTAACCTAGTTTCCTTTTTCTCCATCTGACCTTCTTCTCTACTACCGCCTCACTCACCTTACCTCTTAGTTCCTCCCATTTCTCCAGCAAACCCCCTTCAGACAGTCTAATCTCCTCCGTTCTTCCAGCGAAGATTCTTGTGCTCTCCTCGTCCCAGCACTGTATTATCCTCTCTGCCTGTCTTCTTTCCTCTTTTCTCCCCTCCCCTTTCAGGCCTTCTTTTGACGTCCATACACTCACCAAAGGCATATGGTCTGATTCTATCCTGCTCTTGACCTCAAATTTCTTTAGCAAGTCCCACCCTTCTGTGTTAACTAACAAATAGTCTATAATCGACGCCCCTCTTACTCCTACGTACGTAAATTCTCCCTCTTCATCTCCCTGTTTTGTACCATTCGCCAGACACCATCCCCCTTCCTCTACCCATTCTAACAAACACGCTCTCTCTTTGCTGATCTTTTTGTCCTTAGACCTTCTTCCTTCTACTACCCCATCTCTGTACACTCCCCCTTCTTCTCCAGTCCAGACATTGAAGTCCCCTCCAATTATCATCAGCTCTTCCGGACGCTGCAGCTCTGGGCTAGCTATTTCTTCCTTAAATTCCTCAGGACCATCCTTAGCGTAGACCGTACTAATTGTCCACTTGTAACCACCTCCTCGTTCCTTCTACTTCACCAAGTCTCTCCTACCGCCGTCAACCTCCTCCGTCATCATTACACCTTTTCTGTTTCCAATAATTATTCCCCCACTTCCCCTACCTCTACTCTGCTCTCTCACCGCATATTGCACGTGCCAGTCAACCTCAGGAGGTAGATTCCTTATCCAACCTTCCCCCTTATCCTCCCTTATCCAAGTCTCCACCATACCAACAAAGTCCAGCTGTCTTATAAACTCCCAAAAGTCTACTCCTTTTCCCTTAAGCCTGGCTACGTTCCAGAACCCTATTTTAATTTTGCCCCTAACCTTGTCGGGGCTCGGGCTTCTCGGATCCCGCTGTCTCTGCCGCGATTTTCCGGGCGTTCCCTTCTTTTGCTCTTCCCTCCTTACTCCGAAATTTCTCCTCCGTTTGTTTCAACAGCGAGACATGTTCTTTTCTCTCAATCTGTCTCCAACTGAACCATTTATCCACCAAAAAAGACTTCTGAACCCTTACATAAAAGTATTACTAGCTGGTTAGTAATAAATACTTATTTTGTGTATTAATAATACTAAAATTAAGTATTTATTAGTACTTGAATCACTGTGATCCAAGTATTGCATAGTATTTTATTATTGGTCAGTAATTTATAAAATTAGTATTTAATACAGGACGAGTATTGAATACTTAGTATTAAATTTCTGATGAGAAAGCATTTAATACTAGGTGAAAAATACTTGTGTAATAAATACTTGTGTTGAATTACTGATGAGTATTTCAATGTTAGTACTGAAGTACTGAACCAAGAATTCCATGTGTAATAAATCACTGGCCAGTATTTTAATATTAATACTCAAGTACTGAACTGAATATTCCATGTGAAATTAATCACTGACCAGTACTACAATTTGTATAGAAACATTATAAAGGGTAATTCCTGATAATACTAAAGAAAAAAGATAAAAGTAAGGCTCAAATACATTTTATATGAAGATCTGTACTAATTCGTCGTGATAAAAGTGTACAAGTTTTGAAATAGTACTGAGGATATCATTTTAATATCCAATTCAAAATTTTATTACTCTTTTTAAACTGAATGGGAGGGTCCCAATTGCCTACAAATCGATTGCCTACAGTGTCGTTTGCCAACATCTCATTTGCCAACAATTCGTTTGCGCACAAAAATTATTGCCTACAAGTCGATTGCCTACAAGCACTATTGCGCACAATTAAAAAATTAAGAGACGAATAGACGTTTGCACACAAGATACTATTGCACACAAGCCGAATTGCACACATAATATTATTGCCTACAGATCGATTGCCTACAAGCACTATTGCGCACAATTAAAAAATTAAGAGAAGAATGGACGTTTGCACACAAGATACTATTGCACACAAGCAACATTGCACACATAATATTATTGCCCACAGATCGATTGCCTACAAGCTCTATTGCGCACAAATAAAAAATTAGGAGACGAATGCACACACGACACTATTGCGCACAAGCAACATGGCACACATGAGGTCCGGTTTCTATTGTTGAACGGGCTACACTAGTTCAGAGGGCTGTACTTCTGAATGAACCGCCCTTCCGATTGAGACAGAGTTTTGCAGATGATTTTGTCACGATGGTAAATCTGAAGGAGAGCTCCCTCCTCACCGATTTCGCTGAATTTAGGCTTAATCGACGCGTTTTTGCACAAAACGAACGAATCTGGCAGAAAAAAGCCCCGCTCTGCCCCGCGAAGCGAGATATTAACTGTTAAAGTTGACGACTATCAGGTTATGAGACCTGTCATACCGACGCGATGTAGCGACTGGTAACGACCACGAACATGCCCTGCGGCCACATGCGCATGCTCCGTAGCCGCACGCGCATGCAAAAGGTCACGTGACAACTGTCTGTTTGGTAAGTACATATTTATGTGTACTTTTCACATACCAACTATTCTCTGCTTTAACAAATTATTTATGTTTTGTTAACTTAAACGCTTAATAACTGTAACAGAAATAATTTGTTAAAGCAGAGAATAGTTGGTATATGAAAAGTACATGTAAATATGAACTTTTCATATACCAACTATTCTCTGCTTTAACAATTTTATTTCTGTTTCGTTAACTTCAACACTTAATATCTGTAACATAAATAATTTGTTAAAGCAGAGAATAGTTAATATATGAAAAGTAAATATTTATGTGTACTTTTCATATACCAACTATTCTCTGCTTTAACAAATTATTTATGTTTCGTTAACTTAAACGCTTAATATTTGTAACAGAAATAATTTGTTAAAGCAGAGAATAGTTGGTGTATGAAAAGTACATGTAAATCTAGAGATTATTTATCGATGTCCTATCTTCTGGTTTTTAAAATAGTTTTTTAGATTTTAGCTTGACAATCGTAAACAAAGCGTGCGGCGCTCTACCTCAGATACGAGATATTTGTGCAAACAATCCAGCCGGAAAACATGCACCGTGTACCGGTGGCTTTATAGCATTTTCGACTGGGTCGGGTTTCAAGCCAACGCGAGTTGAGTTATGACTATGACGTCACAAGCTCTACTTATTCTAGGTTCTAGGCCGCGGTCCACTTGACGCTACAAATGCTTTGAAGCATTTTTTTTTCTTTTTTTTTTAATGAAGAAAAAAGGAGAAGAAGAACGCTTCGAAGCGTTTGTAGCGTCAAATGGACCGAGCCCTAATTAGACGATTCCAGCATGTGACGTAATAACCTCCCAAGCAGCATGTTGATGTTCTCCGAGTGTTCGCTGAATGTTACAACCATTACCTGAATAACTGTTATCTGAGTGTTAGGAGTTCGCGTCTAAGTAGTGTTCGAAGAATGTTCAGAGAATGTTCGCGATATAACGTTTGGCGAGCGTTCGTTAAACATTCGGATAACGCAAAGCGCGGGGGATATATTCTCTGTACGGGAGGCATGGGGATAATATTACACATTTTTTTAATCATATTTCTTTATTAACTTTTCTTTTAAATTGTTAAATACAGTGAAACCCGTTTATAATGTACAAGCTCTAGATCAGAAAACTGCAACGTTATACGCGAGACGACGTTAAATGCGGGATATATTTCATTTTGTAGATATTGCTTGGTGATACGGAATCAAAATGTTATAGCGGGAAAACATATGTAAGAGACATTATTATAAGCGGGTTCTACTGTAAGTGCAATAAACTATTTTAGAACAAAAATTGCATGTATTCATATTCATTTCATATATTCGTTTCTAAGAATCTATAATAAAGCATCTTATAATAATAAATTGAGAGATTTTCACTGACTCAATACAAAATAAATTTGACACATATCTATCACATATTAGTCTGGAAGAAATATACATTGATTAACATACATTAATAAGTTCTATAATTTGCACTATAAAGAAAAGTAAATATTATTAAATAATTTGTACTATAAAGAAAAATAAATATAATTTGTACTTTAAAGAAAAATAAATTATAGAACATGCATCTGTAACAATTTAATGTAATCTTTCACAAACTTATGTCAATGAATATTTCTATAACAAAGTGCCACTGCAGGCAAACACAAAGTAACAGTAATATAACTGTTCGTTATATATATCTATATAAAAGTCTTTATATATCTATATAAAGACTTATTTCTTAGTCCTAAAAGGTGAGTAACGCAAGTAGTCCATTATTGATTTATCAATAATTCTTCCATTGGCATCTGGGTGTACAAGTAATACTGCATCTGACAAAAAAAACAGGCAATATTGAATTTTTTTAACGTAGTCATAACATATTTTTAGCCCTGAATAAAAAATCTTCTAGTCGTTTTGTAAAAGAAAAGAAATATCTATATCAGACTATTTCTGTAGTACTTCAATAAACTAAAATTGTGAAGCAATCATACCTTTGACAGCTTTATACATGTTTGTAGGAGAAAAAGCAAGTTTTGGGTCGTTCCCTTTTTGTCTTCTCCCCATGTAACTGTAGAGACTGCCAACTGCGCGTGTGAGCAATTTTCTCATAATACGGTCAACACATCCTTCAACTGATGTTCTACCTTCGGTAGAAAGTCTTTTAGTCTGCAAACATTCAACACTTTCTTCAATCCCAAAAATTTATTGTAAAAGAATATCTTATGTTCTGCTGTAAAAATCAATGAATAGACTTCAAATCTGTACTTACAAGGTACTCCATTTGTGCTGCAGATGAAGCTAAACATTCCTCCATTCTTTCTGCTTCATTGATATTTTCAAGGGGTATTTGTGGCATTCCTTTAGAATGAGATAAGATTATTCCTTTATTCCTGAGTCGCTGCACTACTTCCTCCAATAATATTCCATGGTTACGTTGAGTTTCCTTCATAATCTCTACCATATAAACCAGATTTTTTACCATATCTGCAATGATAACAATAATTGAAAATTAGTATCCATACACTGCTTCTGTTGCAAATAAAAGAGATACTAAAGTTTTGGATTTTACCCATGCCAGTGGCCTTTTTTGGTGCTACAACTTGATTATCATGATCAGAATCTGTATAATTGTTATCGCTGTTTCTACTATGGGTTAGGTTTTTTTTTTCTACTTCTTATCGCTGCTTCTATTTTTCTTTGGTCATATAATCCAATACATCTACCTAGTATGGGCCAAACATCAACAGAACTGCTTTTGGAGACTGGCAAGCCATCAATATTTATATCTATATCCAACTGTAAACAATTCGGTTTAATTCCACTCTCCATACGTTTCACGAGCCCGTGCTTAATACCAACATGAACGTAACCACCATTATTTAAAGGTTTAATATTTACATAGACTGGTGTTTGCACTATACACCGTGGATCTGAAGGCAAGTCAGGATGATCAGGCTTAAGTTCAGTTAGCAACATTTCAGCTGAGTCAAATTAACACGCGAAGAACAATACCATCTTCGAAGGCGTACAACTAATGGCTCAATATCTGGTTCTTGATTCGATTCTGACAAACTACTATCAATACAATCACTGTCTGGATCTTGATTTGATTCTGACAAACTACTATCAATACAATCAATAAAAATTTCAGCCATTCTTGTCGGAGTTAATACTACATTTGTAAAATCCATAGCATAGTTATTAATTGAAGAGGAGGTTACAGATTCATCACTCAAAAAAGCACGAGAAGAACTTGTGTTTGGGGAGAAGAAAAGAACAGCTGCAGGATCATGCGATGTCCCCTCTTCTAAAAAGTCATCATTCGATATGTTTTGTACCGAATTATTTACTGATATCTGTGCCTTTTTTTGAATTTGACGTTTACCGACAAGTTTTTTCCCCGACATTGCTAATGTTCGTTATAAAATATATCTGACGTTTATAATAATATTGAGAGAGTCTTGTGAATTAACTTATTCCACCTTCTTAATCTGAAATACAAAACACCAAAACACTATAAAACATCAATTTTTACTAATTATCGTAACAAATAAGCAATCATGATTGTCATATAGAAACTAATGTAACTGCGCGGTTACCTAACCTCTATGCACGACTAGCCCACTTTTTCTTCTTCTTATTTTTATTTTGCTCGGGCTCCGGCCTCCCGATGGAGGTCAATACGGCCCATATATTCTGTCCCAAATGTTTCCAGAAATTTCCACATCGAAAAATCGAACCACAACGACGCAACCAATAACAGTCGACGACGAAGTCTGTGAACGGTCGGAATCAAGAATCCAAGTCGAACACGCGAAAATCTCAAAAATCACTCGTTTTATTGATGCAAATCAGAAATAACGATCACGCGACCCTGCGTCGTATTTCTAGCCCACAACAACGTTATATGTAATTCCTGCATATAGTCCGATGTTCGACGTACGACGACGATCCGACATCCACTAAAAAATGTTTGTCTCTAATAATCTTCCATAAGAAAAGAAACACTAGACTTACCTGGCATAATGATGCAATATGTTTATTCTTAGAACATTAAGTACCGAGCCTGATGCGTATGTGTCCAACATCTGTGCGGTAGTGATGAGTCCTCACTTGTCACTTTGGCTAACGGACTGACGCCATTTTGGCTACGTAGTTTCACTTTAACGAAAGTGAATTATTAGATGGCGCTCGAAGTGTTGCAGCCAAGTGTTCGTTCAACGTTTAAATCATAACTCTCTGATAGAATTTATTTTCAAATTGTTAGCTGACTGTTTGGAATCAAACAGCAAACATATTTAACACAGAACTAACATTCGGCGAACATAAGCATGCTGCCTGGGCTAACTCTGGTTATTTTATCTGGTACTTACGACGAGCGTTAAGCAGGGCACACTTACTTTTCGTAGAACGTAACAATAAGTTTT
>NW_020222476.1:0-1351 GCF_003070985.1 Temnothorax curvispinosus
ATCGCCGTCTTTTAATTAATTTATTAAATAAATATTGGCTGGATGAAAAAGATACAAAGTGTAGATTCTGCAAGACACTAGGAACAACTTAGATCATTATGTAAGCGAGTGCAATATTACAAGTATGTGGTTTGAAAATTTAGGTAGGAATAACAGAGAAAGATTAGAGAATATATGCGATGACAAATTTAAAATGGAAAAAGGAAAGGTGCTAAATAAATTATGGAAAAGGAGAGAGAAATGCTATAAAAAAAAAGATAACGGTTGTAAATAATAGTGCAATGCGGCTAGTATGTAAAGAAGAAAGATAAATGATGTGTGGATGAATGTGTGCTTAAGTAAGAAATGTAAACCAAGTCCTTTCTTGGTGTATAGCTGAAATAAAGACATATATATTAACAAAGTACTTTATCTGTTATCATATTATAAGAACATTGTTGTTAACAATTAATGCAACAATTATTACACCTGTAAATAACAAAACATAAAAAATAACGAAATATCTTAAGTTATCTGAAAAAATTATTTTGACTGATATTGTAGTAATTTTTCCATTATTGCCAGCTTTTCCTCTCTGTATTTCTTTGTTGCTTTTCTTTTCAAGCGTTTATCTTCTAAAGATTGTTTCAGATACCTACTCTATTTTTTCACTTTCCAGCATGCCCACCAGTTTGGGTCGTTCTGTAAAAAACATAATTATTTTGTTGAATATGAAATTATGAAATTGGGTGTATGATTAGAAGACAATCTGATATTTATAAATATACTTACTGCAAATGCTTGATTTGTCCTTCTCATCATATTTATCTAGAGGTAAATTAGAACCTGCAGTTGATATGGGGTTTATCCAAGGTTTATTACAAAAGAAATCATCAAGTTGCTACAAAACAATATAAATAATGTACATTGACATATAATCATATAATATTTATAATTAAATTAAATATTTTATTGAATGATATATTTAACCTTGTTGAAGTGAAACTTCTTTAGGCACGGTAGTGAGTTCGATTCGCGACACGAAAAAGTGTAACGGAAGTGAAACTTCTTTGATACGGTAGTAAGTTCGATTGTGCGACACAAAAAGTGTAACGAAAATTCGACCAATAGGCGTACGAAATGAAACTTCTTTGATATGGTAGTAAGTTCGATTGTGCGACACGGAAAGTGTAACGAAAATTTGACCAATAGGCGTAAGAAATGAAACTTCTTTGGTATGGTAGTAAGTTCGATTGTGCTAGAGACCCTTTAATAAGAGTCTGGCCATCAGAAATCTGATTTTAGAGCGTTTTGATTGGTCCGCTATTTTTTCTCTAATCTGAGTGGGGGTAGCTTCAGAGCATGCGTATAA
>NW_020222477.1:0-223 GCF_003070985.1 Temnothorax curvispinosus
GCCACTCAATATTTTCCATTAACTTTTCCATATAATTCGCATTGCAACTGTAGGGCAACCATACATTCCCACTGACCGCCATTGAGCACTCAAGGGCACATTTTCATAAGGGCCATCCCCCGTCGGTCTGCGTCTCCTTAACGGTCTTCGAGAAAGATATGTAACTTTCCTTTGTAAGCAGCAGCAGATCGACCCCGCCTTCGAAATCGTTCGCGATTTTCTG
>NW_020222477.1:323-4987 GCF_003070985.1 Temnothorax curvispinosus
TGTAATTCAGATTGCAACGAGAATGCGCCGGACCTCTGTAGCGTCCGGTTAGGTGACAGTGATCTCGCACGCGCTTGTCCTCCGGTTGGAACGATTTCCCACACACGTGACAATGAGTCGCGAGCCGAAATTCGCTTTTCTCGTCCTCTGTAAGCCCCACCATCGCTATATTGGTGGAAAATTTATTCTTAACGCGATGCGCAAGAACGCGAAACTCGTTCACGAACCACGAAACGCAATCCTCGCCGCTACGATATCTGTACGCGGACGCGGTATCGTCGTAGGTGCAGCACAGATAGTAGCCCAGGCTGAACGGTACGTGACGCTGATAAGCGTATCTTTCCGTTCTCGGGCCCCCCTCGGCGTTTTCCCTCTCCCGTTGTTCGAGAAGACACTCTAGATCCGCGTACACCTCGAAGGGAAGTCGCTCCTTTCTGTCGTGAATGTCGAACGACAGCCACTTATCGTTTTCGTTCGGGAGAACGATGGCGCAGTCGTTCATTCGACCGCAGTCGACGCTGTGGGCGGCCAACTTATCGCGCGTATAGAAATAGTGTAGACATCTGCGAAATAACGTGCGAGCGATTATTATGCGTATATAAAAAATAACACCTCGTCTTTTTCTTATTCCTCATGTTTTTTATTTCATTTTTTTTACCTACCGATCGCAAACGTGCTTCGCGCACCGTTTCGCGGTCAATTGCGAATTCACCATATCGCGACAGATTCTTTATCCAGGCGAAATGGCCCCTGTTGATGCCGCGTAGCGTATTGCGCAGATGCAGCAGATTTACGTGCCTGTCCCTCTTATCGTCGGTTAACCGCAGAGGCACGATCGCGTTGTCGTCGGCGTCCCGCCCGAACTTAGCTTTCTTTTCAATTCCTTCCCGAGTTGTAAACACGTTGATCGATACGTCGTTCTGACGTTCGAATTTTCCGATCTTTTTCAGATCTATGGGAAAATCGACCCCTCGAGATTCAACACCGTCGCGTAATCTGGATACGAGCCGCATCGTTCCGCGTTGTGCTTGGCGGGGTACAGAGCGGCGACAACCGCGCGCGCGAAACACGTCGTTCTCCGACCGCACGTTGACCACCGCCTGTTTACGTTTTATACCTAGCGGTATTTTCATCCAACATCCCACGCGCATGGGATTACACTTGTTCACGTTCACGATTAGGTTCAATATTCGTGTTCGATATCGTGGGGTCGCAATAGGGATCAGGACGGTGGCGGTGAGTCAGCGAGACAAGATTTGGTAACAAAAACAATATATTCTGTCTAAATTACGTACATTGTGTTTGCGTTGTCTTAGGCGGCGCCTTGTAGGCGCCTAATAAAAAAATATAGGTGCTAATGCACAATTTAAAAGTTAATCTGGCGGATGGCCTTCTTTGCAAGGGGCTCAGAGGGGACCGAGTTATTATTGAGGTCGATTTTAGAGCCCGGGGTGCGCGGTGGCTTGTCCGTTGGTTGATCCGGTGGGTCCGCTGGCGATGAAGGAGCCAGGAAAGCTCTCCTGAGCACCGTCTGACACGCTGTGGTTCGCGTCTCCTTAACGCGGATCAAGTGGAGGGCCGGTGGTCGAGAGATGCGGCAATCCCGTTTCGGGAGCGTCACTCCGGCAGGCCTGGTGCGGCGCACCTCCGGGAGCTCCAACGGGATGAGCTTCCACGGACGTATCGCCTGTCCCTTGTCTAGCTCCCGTCTCGTTGGCTGCCGCTCCTGCGGCACTGGCTGGTTGACTAGACAAGATTGCACAAGGGCCGGTGGCTCTTGGTGCCGCTCCTGCGACACCGGTTTAGCGGGCTCCGCCTCCTTCGTGTGCCGCTCCTGCGGTACCGGTGGGTAGGAGAGGCGCTTCCGTCGTCTCTGGCTCCGCGTCCTGGTTCGGCACCTCTTCCTTCTGGTTGTGGTCGGAGTGGGGCCACTCCGCGCCTCCGCTTCCACTGTGCTGGGCCCGGAAGGGGCGTCCGACTTGGAGAGGGCCACGGTCTCCACGATGGCTCCACAGGAGTGCAATGAGCGGAGGAGAAGTTTCTCGACGCTCGATAATTTCTGCGCGGAGGAGATAAATCTCACTCGACGCGACAAAAGATATAAGTTCGAGTCTCTCAACGCTTCCTCAAGGCTACATCGCCGAGTATAGCGATAGGATTCGAGATCCTGGTCTGTGCGCGGCTCGCCTTAATATTGCTACTCGAACGTACTTTAAACGCGAGTAATTGTACGTGAGCCGGCGACGCGCCGCGGCGAGCCGCGCAATCTGATAAGCGCGTGTTGGCCGGGCGCGCATTTGTCAGGCGCGCACGGCACATGTTCGACTTCTCGAACAATTCGCGACAACGCCCATCCGCTGTCGCGTTCCTGAAATTTGTCCAACCGCGTTAGAATCGCGTCGCGCACGTACCTATCGTACCACTCGCCCAGATCGGACCCCGGGAGAAGCTGTTCGTTCCGCGTAGCGATACTCTTCACATCGGTCTTAACGTCCGCTACGAATTCCCCATTGAATATGACGTTGACCTTCAGACACCCGTGTTCGGTCATATTCTCCACACCTTTTCAAGCACGGTGCCCTTCGCGTCGTCGAAAAATCGCGCGGGCTCGATGAACGTCGTCGAGTTCGTCACGGCGCCGGTCAGCACGCGACGTTGGAACGCCGCGTCAATCTCGATCCACGAGAAACCTCTGCTGCTGCTGCCGCTGCCGCCACCCCCTCCGTCCAAGCCGGCACCTACGGCGCGTTTGAATCGTCGACGCAGATCCTCCCTCGAATTTTCCAATCGCGCTATTAGAGCCACCAGAGCGGTCACGGCTCCCGTGTTTCCTCGCTTCCCAGAGCGTTTGACTCGACACTCCTCCCGCAGGAGTCGGAGACACTCGTCGCATAGCCGTCTCCACGCGAGGTACCCGTCCGCGTCGCGGACGTCCGCGCGGCGAGCAACTCGTCGCACTCTTTCCACATCGCGTCCAAAAGGGTTTACCCTCGGGAACGTTGAATTTCACTCGGTCGAAAAGACGACGAGACCCGGCGGTTTGAATCCGATGTATCTCTCTTCTCCGTACACCGTCTCGTAATAAAGATAATACTCGAGCGGCAGGCAACGCGTATAATCGCTCGCCCTGACGGAGTTTGCCACCGTCGTCTTTATCCACTCTCGCTCGCGATTAGTTCGCGCTCCGATTTCCCTTCGCAGATGATGGGTAGCCAGATTCCATCGCGCGTCCTTCTTCACCACCGACGCGCACGCGTTTGACGACAACGGTGCTTCGACTCTCGCCGATTCGTCGTCCGAATCGGACGAAAACTTAGGCATGGGCTCGGACGACGAATTCTCGGATTCTTTGGACGACGGATAACGGCGATCGTTCATTCGCGAGTACGTATCGCTAATGCTACATTTGCAATTTGCACCGCTAACGTCTATATCAAAATAAAAATCTCCATCTTCAGTCCGCCACATTAACCCCTTCGTTGGCATTGACGCAAAAGTGCGTCAAATTTTTTCGTGCCCTGTGTGGCATTGACGCGAAAGTGCGTCAACCTTTTTTTCCTATAACTTGCTTCGATTTGGCATCCAAGTCTTACACGGGGGTTTTTGGGGGCGCTGATTACGAATCTGAATTAAAAATTTGCAAATTAAAAATGGATGATCCAAAATGGCGGATAAAAATGCAAAAAATTACTTAATTGGAATGAAATTTGCCATTTTGAATTTTCGAATTTTAAGTTCAGATTCGTAATCAGGGGCCCTCAAAACCCTAGGGTACAAATTTTCAGGATAAAAAATTTTCCTGTCATTTTTGGCACTTTTTGTCGAATTCTCTCTGCCAACGAAGGGGTTAATGTTTCAGCGTAATCATAAGTATCTAGAAACCTATTTTACACTCTCCTCCACACTGTAAACAGAGCTCGTTTCCAATAGGCCAATGTGGCACGAGTGATCTCCAGATAATCCCGTGTGATGATTCTTCGTCATAAACATTACGGACGCTGCTGCGAACCATACACCAACATGTTTTAACGTATGAGTCCAAAGCCTCCCAATTATGTTCAGTTCTAGTGATATGCGATACAGAATGCTTGGGACACCATGTGTTATTGCCAGCAAGTACGTTTCGAAATCCAACTTCTCTGCCGCGAAGCAAACGCACCATCGACGAGCAATAGCGTCTGTCCGTTCCCATACCGTATTTTTTACAAATATATTAACTCTCAACTGCGCGAGTCATTCTCGACCGCGCTCTAGAATCCTCGCAGAAAAAAAAACCGTTTGCCGCGCCGTTCGCGCGCCCGTTCAATTTATATCCTCGTTCGTTATCTCAACGGAGGAAGTACCCCTGCCGGATTCGCTCTTTCCCGGAATGACGACAACCGCTCGCCGCATCCTCCGAAAAAAACAAAAGGAGGAAACGACGAGAGCGACCTCGAACGAGTTCGAACGCGCGTTAAAAAAATAATCGCGAATCGTACGAATCGAGCGAACGAAGAGACGAGTCGTCTCCCTCGATTTCGATACGCCGGGATGGGCCGAAAAACCACATCCGGCCCGTCGCGACGCGGATCGAAACGATCTTCGGACCGAGAATAAAACGACGACGAAGAAAGGCGATCGAGACCCGCGAAACAAACGACCTCGAACGCATTTCCCCCCCCCCC
>NW_020222477.1:5087-22849 GCF_003070985.1 Temnothorax curvispinosus
AAAACGAAAAAAAACTTGGCGCGCGATTTTCCAAAACGGTCGGTAACGGCGCGAGCGCCGCTCCGAGCGCCCCCCTCAGAACGCCCGCGTCCCCGCGCCGAGCCCCCGTTGGCGGCCTTGCGGTGCCTAACCTGACCTAATACCAGCAAACAACCGTCCCCCGCATCGCGCTCCTCCCCTCGCCCAGCAATCTTTTCCCCCCGCGTAGCCCCCCCTCCGATGACCCTTAACACCGTCCTTCGACCCCCTCGCCCACCGCTTACGGCGCTCCCCCAGCGGCAGCGAGGCACCCCCCGACTCCCCTAACCGCAAGCGAGATTCCTGAGGCTCGGAGTGGAGGTTACACCCCTACTTACGCGGTCCTTCGCAATGGGTCCCAAAATAGTCAAAAAAGACGAAGCCCTTCGGTAGGACCTAATTCATAGAACCATCTCGCTCAAGAGCAACTTGTTAGAAATCGCCAGCAGAAACTTAAGGAGGCGCACGACGCCTGCCTCAACTTCCCCAACGGAAGAGCAAGGGCAAACGAAACTAATTCTCCTGTCTTTATTTTCGGTAAATCACTCGGTAACGATTTCTCGAACGATTCTTGCCCCAATCTTAATTCTTTTTATGAATCCCTCACTTCTCTCATCAAAATCGTCATTGATAATGTACACAAATTACCAGGTTTCTTCTCTGCTATCAAAGAATCACATCTATATGAAATGGTACTACAGGTTTGTACCATAATTAGGGGCATTTAAGGTGGAAACACATAAAATTTCAGAAACCATGAGCAGAATGCAGAAGCCATATGCGCATGCGCTATGGTATCTGAAATAACAGATACCGCTATAGCGCATGCGCATATGGCTTCTGCATTCTGCTCATGGCTCCTGCAATTTTATGTGCTTCCACCATTACGGTCCGTGGTGCGCAACGATAGCGATGTGGGCCGTCAAGGCATAGCTTTACTTATCCGAAACAACATTACATTTTCTCCCATTAATCTAAATAACATTTTAAATTCTGATAGATTTATCGAAGCTGTAGAAATTAAAATCTTTGTGAGTGGCGTCAGTGCGGCACTGTTCGGCATTTACAGGCATCCGGGAGGTTTTTACCCTCAGAACACTTGGCAAAAGATTTTCAATTTTGCCAACTTGTTTCAGTCCTCCCTCCTGCTCAGTGATCTTAATGCTCACCACCCATCGTCCTCAAACTCGGCGGGTAATATCATCATGGATTTATTGGATAGATTTCCTTTTACCTTACTCAATCCCAATACTCTTACGTATATCCTTCTTCCTGGTGTCTCTCCATCACTTATTGATCTGGCTATTGGGTCTGCCAGTTTTTCTACTTCTTTGCTCAACGTTAAAATTCTTAGCGCGCAGCAGCGATTATCGCCCAGTTAAGGTTGTGACCGGACGGCACGAGTTGAGCCCGATTCCGGCGGATAATATTCCTATCGAACGGTCGCCACTCGGTTTAACCTTAGACTACCGAGAAGGTAAGTTCGCATTAACGCCCCGATTATTCGTAAGACGCTAATAGGATTTCTTTGTTTCAGAAGGATGTCCCTGATGGATCACCGTTGCTGCTTCTCATCCTTGGATCCTCGCTTTACATCGCATACCAGATAGAGGTAAGTAAGGATAAAATAATTATATCCTAATTATTTGAATTTTATTTCAGACTGATGTCCCTGTTGGATCACCGTTGCTGCTTCTCATCCCTGGATCCTCGCTTTACATCGCATACCAGATAGAGGTAAATAATTATAAAATAATTATATGATAATTATTTTAAGTTTTGTTGCAGATCGACGCCCGGAATGGATCGTCGTTGCCGTTACTCGTCTCTAGATCCTCGCTTTACTTCGCATACCAGATAAGGATAAGTCCCGATAATTATGTTTTAATTATGTACTAATTCGCTTTTTTTCTTTCAGGTTCCCGCCTCGGATGGATCGCTGCTGTTGCTGCTCTGCTTCCCCGGATCCTCGCTTTACATCGCATACCGGATTGCCGCTGGCCAACGTTGGATCATCGCCGAAAGACAAGATAAGTAGAAGGTAAGTATCGATAATTTTTTATAATTAATCAGGAGAATTTGTCTCAGAATTAATTAATCTTTAATTCCAGATCATCATTTCAACATTACCCGTGAAACACGGATTGGTGTAAAAAACGTATAAAAACTCATAAAACCATACGTACCGTACGGTATAAAAAACGTATTAAATAAACGTGTATAATCGGTGGACATGTCCGCAACCTATCCCATTTAATATACGTATTTATGAACGTTTTACAAACGTATTTGTAAACGTATTCATATGCGTATATTCATATACGTATATAAATACGTTTATAAATACGTATATTAAATGGGATAGGTTGTGGACATGTCCACCGATTATACACGTATATCTAATGCGTTTCTTACACGTAGTGTGTAATACGTATGGTTCTATGAGTTTTGATACGTTTTTTATACCAATCCGTGTTTATTAAATTTGTATATATTTATAATATGTATTATATGTGTATATATATATATATATATATATATATATATATATATATATATATGAGTTTGTTATTTTGAAAGTGGTGTATAAGTTCAATTTTAAGAAATTCTGTCGTAATATGTGCATGTTATATATAATATGGTTACAAATATATTGAAATAAATACAAGTTTTTGTGTTTGATATAATTTAAAGAAGAAAAGAAAAAAATATATTTACACTTGCATTTTAAAAATAAATAGCTTATATACATATACATATAAATATAAATATACATATAAATAAATAAACAATTTTAAAATTGCGAAAATAAAAGCTTATAATTCTTTTATAATTTATTATAAGAAAAATATTATAAAATGATATATTATAAAATATTATAAAATGACATTGACACACACACAATATAGTTTCAATATATGGATTATAAAAATTAGTTTTCTTATTAAGCGGATTATTAAAAATACATAAAAAAAGAAATATAAAAATTAATTATAAAAAATTTATGTAGGTTTTTTAGCAATAGAATAGCTTAACCGATTCGTAGCTAATTTTAACCAATCTTTTACGGCATTTGCAATAACTTTATCTCCAGTGGATGGACCATTTATCTCATTAAAGGCAAGTCTAGCACTTTCTAAAAAAAATAATAAATATATTAATATAATTGTTTTATTTAATTAGGTAAAAAGTATTAGTGAAAAGATTAATAATAGTATTAACGTTTTTATATATTATTGTATGTTGCATGTACCATAAATAACGTCCATGATCTTTTTTTTTTTAAAGGCTATCTTATTTTTACGTCCAGCCCAATTAAAGTGCGTTGCTAATTCGTTGGTTAACAGAAGTCGTAACATACTCATCACACAGCAACGTTGATTTTCGCCACCGATTGACGCTAGTTTTTTGCGCTGTGATGAGAGGAAGAAATGTATAATTCATATATAAAATACGTACGTGATTATATAAGAAGAACGTTGTTAATACATATCTTAAAAGCTGTAATGCATTTATTTATACCTACATAATAATTAAAGTTTTCTTCAACTGTTAGTAATTTCTCCATTTCCTCAAATTGTTCCATAGTTGAAAGAGGAAGTTTAGGTAGCCCTTCAGGTTTCTTCCATGTTTCCATTCCTGCTGAATTCATATGTCGCTGAAGTACATTAATTTGTGACTGAATTTGCTCATACGTAATCTTAATACTTTGTAAGTATAATAAAACAACGCTCTGAAATTCAACTTCAGGCAATAATGCAAAATTCTTTATTCGAGGAATCTTGCTATTAAAACGAAAACTAGACGTCTCGGCGACAGATTGACGTTCCTGATCTATGCTATTTGTTTCCGAAGTCTTTGTTGACGAAGTCTCTTCAATATTTTGACATCCAAGTCTTGCAGTTGATTGTTTAACTACTTTTACTCCACTGACAGGTTGAATAGATTTAATGGTAGGGCCAGCAGGTATTTGTTGCGATGAGGGTTGCATGCTTGTTGTATGTTTTAATTGATTTTTAAGTGGACCACTAACTGTTCTTTGTAGCAAAAAATCTTTATCATTCTTATTCTTTTTCTTCTTCCTTGTGTACTCTTTTATTTTCTGTATCTTTTCAGTATCGCTATTATTATCGCTTGAATTCGTTGAAGAACTTTCTGTATCTTCTGTATCATCAGTACTTGAAGACGGAATTGGACTTTTAGGTCTCTTTCGTTTTTCAATTATTTTTGTTTTTTTATTTGTTGAATTATCTGATGAAGTGACTTGTTCAATATAATTATTCATAAACTGCTCAGCCGCATCATAATTATCTAAACATTCAGATAAATATTAAAGCACAGATATTTGTAGATATTTTTACGTATAAATTTGCATAAGTTTAAAGAATATGTGTTTATATAATATACCTTCTGTACGTAGAACAGTATTAACGTCAAATTTTTTCCATGACGATTGGTAGATTGCATTAGATTTTACTAATGCTTTAAATTTGCCATCAGATTTGATATTTGGCCAGTAACAAACTGAATTATTATCTGTTAACCAAATAAGAGGGACGACTGCACATTCCTTCTGAGTGCCATTTAAAAATTGTACCACTGCATAGGCACTCATTGTAGCCAGTGGGATTTGTCTCGTGCCTTATTTTTTAGTATCTATTTTTGGTACATTGAGTAAATATATTCATAATTAATATTTATAAAAATGCAGCTATCTCAATTATAATTTAACAATTTATATATAACTGTCACTTAAATTCATTTACATTCATGTTATGGCTATCTGTATAAATTATAATTTTTAGTCATTTTTAGAAAAAATTCTCCACGCAATTAAAATAATTAAGATATTTATTTCGCAGTCTATATACATATATCTCTAAAATTATGTGTCTTTAGTAATGCAACTATCTATTCATATAAGGTACGTGTGGAAAATGTTACGTAAAACTAATGTACATAAATCTGTAAAACTTTATTAGATCTTATTTATTTCCTTGTTGGTGCTGAATTGGAAATGTAGCATATCCGTTTTTGAACGGAAAAAATAGGCATTTATGATTTATTTCTTCTACGAAGAATGTAATTGATAAATCACAACCGTGAACAAAAAATATACCTAATTTGGAAGATGGAATAAGAGTATTGTACAAATCCTGTATATATTTAAAAGGTGTTCCAACACATTTATAACGCCCTTCTATGCAAATAATATGTTTAATTTCCACAATTTTATTATAAACCGAAACGATGTTATTTGGTCTTCTTACAGAAAGTTTGAAACGGTTAGTTATTAAAGTCAAGCATTTAAATGAACTTTTATTTTGCGATTTACCAACAATTTGTTTCGGAATATACTCTGTTTTAATAGAACAATTTAGAACTAAAGAATCTAGTTCTGTAATTCGATTTGCTATTTGTTGAAGTAGAAATTTGGTACCACGAACTAATCTTTTTATTTTACCTAAATAATTTTCAAATGGAAAGCAGCTAAAACTTTCTAGTGGGCCATACATTTCTACATCTTTGCAAATATGAAGTAAGGAGTGTACATTATATACTACAAAGCATGGACCATATATTGTTGCTGACTGCTGAACGAATTTAACTATAGCTTGCTTTGCAATATGCAAATATGAAGCAATTAATGTTTTGCTGCATAAAATCGTTACAGCTATGTGTAGCAATAAGAGATGATTGTATCTTTTGCTGTCTAAGTTATTATACATTACAATAGGACAAAGATATATTATGAAGTTCCGGAATTCCACAGCTTTCCACCTTTTCACCTCCTTAAAACTACGAGGTTTCCTAGCAAATTCGTTTGATACATATTTTCGTAATTGTTTCATCATACAATTCATATTAACTAAATTTCCTTTCGATAATTTACATTTACGTGTTCCCTCTATCAAATAGTTTACTATAATCCGTTTCACAACACCTGAGTATAATAAATGCATAGGATCTAAAGGAAATTGTGTCACTAATCCTATATCTTTGATTTTAAGTAAAGGAGATATACCTTTAATATGTGTACAGTTAATTTGATTTAATGAAAAATCACTATTTTTTCTTGCTTCGTATTTTTTTTTCACCGGATAATACAATTTCCTTTTTAAATGGGATTTAAAAAATTTATTATGCTCTTTATTAGAGGCTTCGGTTTTTGCTACTATGCAACATTTTTCGCAACCATGTTTACTTGTATGACCCATAATCATTTTTAACATTGCTCTCGCAGGAGCGTCACAAATAAAAGTTCTTATTTCTATTTTAAATACACTGTCTTCGTATTCTATATTATTTAATATTAGATCATTTATTTCTTTTATGAAATCATCTAAAAATAATTCCAACGGATCAGGTTTTCCACTTCCGTAAAATAAACCTACCATACACGGTGAATCATCAAGAAACACATCACTTCGTACTAATATAGGCCAAAATTCAGTTGAAACAGTGGTAAACCGTCAATATTAAAATCTAATTAAATAACATTATCTACTAACGTATCTTTTAAACCACGTTTTAATTTTTGTTTTAATTTCATCTCTATGCCAAAATAACACATGACACCATTATTTAAAGTAAAAGTTTTCGTCTCTTTCGGAGTCTTTAAGAGAGATCTCGCAGTAAGTGGTAAATAATTATATGTCCGTTTCAACATTTGCAAAAGTTCATCGATTGCGGTGTGCTTGATATTATTTCTGAGAGCCCAGTTGCGTAAGTCATCTGGATTCAATATTGCACTTCTAGTTTCATCACATTTAGAATAATTATTTTCATTTGGATCATGCACAGGCGTATATTCTGCGACAACTGTACTTACACATAAAGGACCTGTTTGTATGTTAAAATCAGCGCTACTTATACTCGCAAGTATGTTATCTTCATTTACAATAAAATCATCTTCGCTATTATAAACATTATTTTCAAAATTCGACTCGTTTCCATTAATACTACAACGATCTAACGTATTTTTACAGTTAATTTCATTATCAGATAATAGTTTAATATTAATAAAATCGGATTCACAGTCTGTCTTTGCAACAGTTTGAAATATAAATTTTTTATTATCTTCAGAACTTAATTGCGTGGAGATAGAAGAAATATCATTATTTTTATTGCAATCTGCAAGCACTGCTTTTAATTTACGTTCAATTTTGCGACGCAGTTGTCGTTTACTAACAATTTCCTTTTCTAGAGGCATATTAAATGTGCAAATTATTTTTGAAAACTAAAAGAATAAAATTAAATTAAAAATGTTTTTTTTATCAAATTTGGAAATTTAAATCTAATTAATATGCATGTGCGTAAGTTAACAAATATCAGAGGTCTCTAACCTTTGTAGGCCAAAAGCGAAATCGAATAATATTATTAAAATACAGCAGGCCACACAGCAGGAAAGATCGGTTCTCTATTCCTCAACAAGAATATTATGGATATATGGTGCCACTTCAGTAACCCAGCTAGAGCTGGGATGTCACGTTCTCCTGCGTCTTTGCTCGCGTTCTTGCTCGTGATACCAGGAATGGTCCCGCCAAAACGGAGATGGAGATTAAATAGATAGTTACCTGTTGTAGATAACGCTAATTAACAGTATATCTCTATGTTTTAATAATATTAGTTTGTATTTTTATCAGTTTCTATTTCTATTTCCTTTTTAATCGATTAACTTTCTCAATTGCCGACTTTCCTGACTATATAATATATATAACTTCTAATATTATAAATTTTCTTGTTAAGAGATATATCTACGAGGTTTAAAATTAATAATTAAAAATTATTTGTAATATTATATATGATCATTTGAGAGCGATTTCAGCAAATATGTACAAAAAAATAAAAAATTGAATAACGCTCGCTATATATAATAGTTTTTCCAAAGTATTTATTTCAACATAGATTATAGATAATTAGAGATAATATGAAACATTGCTTATATAACTAATTATGGGCACCGAAAAACTTAGACAAGTCGCTTATTTCCGATTGTTCATGATAATAATTAGACGTTTTCGTTGTTACAAGAGGTAACAAAAGAGAAAGAGAGAGAGAGAGAGAGAGAGAGAGACAGACAGACAGACAGACAGACTTGTTATTTAGATAACCAGGGATATCAGACATGAGATGCGGTATTATAATTGATATCAGAGGTCTCTAACCTTATTTGTGGGTCAAAAGCGAAATCGAATAATATTATTAAAATACAGCAGGCCACACAGCAGGAAAGATCGGTTCTCTATTCCTCAACAAGAATATTATGGATATATGGTGCCACTTCAGTAACCAGCTAGAGCTAGGATGTCACGTTCTCCTACGTCTTTGCTCGCGTCTTTGCTCGTGATACCAGAGGAATGGTCCCGCCAAAACGGAGATGGAGACTATGGAGAGGCAAGATCGCGGAACAAAAGAAGAGCGCGGGGCGGTGTTGAGCCGCCTATCCCCTCCATCTCCGTATATAAATGAATTCTAACATATATACTGCAGATTATATGGATATTAAGATTTTTGTGGAAGAGATAATTGTAAATATTTGTAACACACGCGCATTGCATATTGCACGTATAAAACATTACCATGCAGTGAGCGTTTATTGCGTTTATTAGAAACGTTTAAAAAATGTATATTTATTACAATTTCTTAACGTATATTGCTATACGGTATAATAATCGTCTATTACTTTACATTATACCAGTAAGTATTAATTAGGTTTATTAAAAATGTTTAAAAAATGTATATTTATTACAATTTCTTAACGTATACTGCTGTACGGTATAATAATCGTTTATTACTTTACTTTATACCAGTAAGTATTAATTAGGTTTATTAGAAACGTTTAAAAAATGTATATTTATTACAATTTCTTAACGTATACTGCTATACGGTATAATAATCGTTTATTATATAATTATTTGCCAATCCTAAATTATTAATACGTATATCACCGTAGTAGAAACGTTTAAAAAATGTATATTTATTACAATTTCTTAACGTATACTGCTATACGGTATAATAATCGTCTATTACTTATACCTATACCAATTCTAAATTATTGATACGTATATTATACCATATTTATATCAATGAGTGTTTCACGGGTACAGACCGTTTCACAATATCATAAAGGTGTCTCACAATGCGAGTTTCTCGCCTCGGTGTGAATGTCGCTTTATTTTAATAAAGTTGCACAATTGTTCAAATTGCGTATCTTGGCTTATTTATTTAGTCGATACGATGCTTTTATTCCAGATAATTATTCCGATCGGAGGACTTTATGCCCCGTGATTGTTAAACTATGATCACGCACTCGGTCGTGATCATCACTCTATCATACAATGTTCGTGCGCAGAATTAACGAACGAGTATTCGGTGGTTAAATACAATGATTAATAATGTCCGCACAATATTCCGTATCCGCGTGACCCAATGCCCGTGGTTGTTATATACTCGATATGCACTTCCGTTAATTAACAATGTATCCGAATTTCAACTGGCGTATTGTTGCTAACACTCGATTGTATTTGGCAATTAATTGCCCCTCGCTGTTAGTTAAGACGAGTAATTTTACGCAATAGTACGCGGGAGTTCTCGGTTGTAAAGTATAACGCGTATGCCGATCGTACAGAGTGTGATACGTGTGTTCGCCACGGCTATACCCGAGAGACTGCCTCGAGCGGTCGCTCTCGCTTGGGCTCCCCACTTATGCCGGATCGCTCCCACTCCTCGAACTTTCTCGATTGTCCATTGTTGGCGGCCGGCACATCTGGCGCGATCATGTGAAAACACGATGATTTTCACTACCCTCTCGCGTGCCCTTTTGCGCATCTTCCATTTACGCCCGTTCTAGAAGGTTCCCGTGGAAATTTCCACGCGCAACGCAGTGCGAGAACCTTCCTTCCTTGGCACCGCTGCACCAGGTTTCCGCTCCCGGAAATTTCTCGACGCGGACGAAGTCGACCCTTGCGCACTTCCTCGGAGATGCTCCTGATGGTGAATTCGGGTGTTCTTCCTGTGGATGACGTCCAGGTGACGTCTTTGTCGTCGGCCGTTGACGCCGACCCCCTGGCTGGGTTTTTCGGGAGCTAGTATTACCTCTCCGGGCCTCTGTTCCTGGAGATAGCGCGTTTCCCGGGGATCTCGTCGTAGCACAACGTCGACCCCCTAGGCGGGTGTCCCAAGACCTCTCGTGACGGATCCCTTTGTTTGTTCCCGGGAAAGATGCGTTTCCCGGGGAATTTGTCTGACCTTGACGTCGACCCCCTGGGAGGGTGTCCCAGGTCCTGGTGAGACGATCGTATGGATAAGTTCCTAGCGAACATGCATTTCGCGGGGATTTCGCCAGACGTTGGCGCCGACCCCCTGGGGAGGTTTCTCCGGTCCTTGCGAGTCCGTCGGTCCTCTTTCTCCCCGGAGAAGATGCGTTTCCCGGGGATTTCACCGGGTCGTGACGCGAACCCCCTGGGGATGTGTCCCAGGTCCTCGTGAGCCGTTCCGACCTCTTTGTTCCCGGGGAAGTTTTTTCCGGGAACTTTGTCCTTTCTCGGCGCCCACCTCATGGACGCGCGTACCGGGTCCGGGGGGATGTTCCTCCGTGCCCCCAATGCTGGTTACCACCGTAACTCTATGTCAACGCCTCGGGATAGACGCGTTTATCCTTGTACGATAACTATCGCTAAACTATATCGACAGCCGCTAAATAATATGAGACCTTTTCGATCGGCGGTGAGTTAAAGTATCAACTAAACCTCATTTTGTATCCATCGGCCGGATATGTTTTCTAACCTATACGTATGTGCGATCTTCGCCGTTTTACCGGCCGTTATGCTATCCAGCCTGCAGTTAATGAAACGCAAATCTAAATCTAAATGGCCATACGGGCCTTCAACGCAACTTAATTCTATTTTTTTAACGAGCTATGAAATAATGCCATAAGCGTAATCTTAATTCTAATGGCTCGTGGCCTTGTAAGTAAACTAAGCAAAAGTAAACGTCTTAATCCAGAAATGAAAACAAAAGTAAAATGAAACGATCCTAGTGGCAAGGAAGTTATGTAATCAAAACTAAACATGTATTTATATATATATATGAATATGGTTCCGAGTGCCTTTCCGGCCTTGGGATCGTCAATCGACGAGCTGCCCCTTTTACCGCGGCCTCCACGTCTCGTCGTCACTCTCGCTCTCCAGAGGGCTGATTGACCGGGCCGATTGGGTAATCGTACCCGACTATCTCGGCTATCGCCTCGATTAGAGGAGGAGGCGTGGGGTTAAGGATCGGAACTTGTAGTGCCGACATTAGCGGCGTGGGCGGCATGTTCGGGAGGGCCACCTCCCGTGGTGCTGGGGCCGCTGCGGGGTTCTCTTGTGGCGGCTCCGGCTCAGCTACCACCTGCTCCGTCTGGGCCGCGCGTGACTCTGATTCGGGTAGTCTCTGTAAAAAAACCCGGGGTGACCGTTTGGTCAAGCGACGCGGCTGCTGCGAAGGGCCCGGTCTCAAGGTCACGGTTAACTCGAAAATAAAAACAAAATTATCTTCTCGCACAAATATAAATTCACTCGCGAACAGTTCAAGAGCTTTACTCGTACTCTTGCAGTCCGTGCAGACGATATAGAGTCTCGTGTATAGAGTCTCGTGTCTCTTGGAAAAGGCAGACAATGAACCTTTAGCCCAACGCGGCATTTTTACCGAGCTCTTGCAGGAATGCATTGATGCTTTTTTACCCTCAATAAAAAACTCGACTTTAGACAAGTACAGCAATCTCAATAACGCTGTAAATAAACCTCCTCTCTCCCCTGGTGGAACGAGAATTGCGAGGAGGCAGTAAGAGCTAGGAAAAATGCCTGCAGAATATACCGCAAAAATTCCACAATAGCCAATTATCAAGTTAACCGTAAACAGGCGTTGACACTAGAAAAATCCTAAGGTCAACTAAGAGAGAAGGTTGAAATAGCTACTCCTAGCAGTTTCTTAGATTTCATGACCCCCACCTCTTCTATTTGGAAAATGATTAAGAGATTTCGCAACCGAAAATTGGCTCCTGCCGATGATTCGTTTTCCGTCAGCAATGTTCAGACTGAAGAATCAATGACAAATATATGCTCACCTGCTTGCTCGGAGGAACGTAAAAATCTTTTGGACAGTAACCGCGCAGATAGCAATAGTCTATTGGAATAAATTGATAATCCATTCCAATACAGTGAATTTCACCATGCTTTAAATACCTCTAAAAACAATTCTAGCCCGGGCATTGACCGGTTTGACTACAAAATACTCAAGACTCTTCCTCTTTCGCTCAAAAAAGCTTCTCCTTAGGATTATCAATAATATTTTCTCTGAGGGCACCTTCCCGGAACCTTGGTCTCACTCGCTGGTTTATTTGATCCCTAAACCCCATGGTAAAAGGGCGCGTCCAATTGCTTTAACCTCGTGCATTCTCAAATTATTGGAAAAAATAATCCTCAATCGTATTCATTGGAACACAGAATCGGGCATCTTCAACCTGATTCTTGAACACCAATACGAATTTCGTAAATTTCGATCCTCACCATCCTCACGTCGAAGATTTACAATAACAACCTCCGTGGTAAAGCAACCGCTGCGCTTTTTATCGACATCAAATCAGCCTTTGACAATGTCATCCCTAGTATTCTGGTTGAAGATATGGTACAGGCCGGATTTCCAGGCAAAACATGTCAGTTTGTTCAAAATCTCATTGCGGAAAAAATAGTTCAGTTCGTAATCCAAAGTAGACTCACCCCTCCTCGTATCTTGCGCAAGGGTACACCGCAAGGCTCTATACTCAGTCCGTTCCTTTTTAATTTTTATTTGAAAGACATTGCTGCTAATTTACATCATAACGTCAAAATTTTATAGCTCGCGGATGACATTGTCATATTTGCCTCGGCCAAACGAATAAAAAAGGCAATCAAGTGGCTTAAAGCTTTGCTCGCCAACATTAAGAATTATCTCTATAGTCGAGGTTTAGAAATATCCCCTAGCAAAACGCAGCTCATGATTTTCTCCAAACAAAAGATTCATAATCTCGAAGAATTTAAAATTCAAATTGGTTCTGATTTTGTCTCCCCCTCCAACTCTGTTCGGTTTTTGGGAGTCACCTTAGACCCCAAGTTAATAGGAAATTTGCACATGGAAGCGGTTGTTAACAAGGCCAGAAAGGTGGCAGACGTCATCTCTGCATTGAGAGGAGTCTGGTGGGGATCTCATCCGCAGCTGCTCCTCAACATATATCGCGCAGTTCTACGTGGTTCCATTGAATACCCCACCCACATTTTCGCTCTAAAATCTAGCACCAAGTTCCATCGGCTAGAAATAATCCAAAACAAAGCTATCAGAGCCTGCCTAGACTATCGCATCTCTACACCAATTAACACAATGTTTGTGGAAGCTAAAGAATCTCCCCTCAGACTTCGTCTCCAATTCTTAGCGGTTAAATATTTAATCAAAACGCTTATCACTGATCACCCGGTAGCTGAACCTATGTTCCAGCTTTCGCTCTCGACTCGAGAAAATGTCTCGAATCTCAAAAACTGCCAAGAGAAATTCCTTCTGTTCAATTTATTTTTACATGTTAAATCTCTCCAGCCTTCGTTGCACACCGCAGTAGCGCCCTCTTCTTTTCAACACTTTTACCAATCCATTTTTTTTGCCCCTACTTTGTATCGTCCAGACTCTGATTTCATAGACCTAATTGATAAAATTCCCAGGTTAACCGTACAAAATATATTCCTCCAAGCGTTTGATCCAATCATGCAGGACTCCATAGTCTTTTACACAGACGGATCCAAAATTGACTCGGGCTGCTGGGTGGGAGCCTCGTGTTATTCACCTTAGCTCCAACAAAGTCTTATGTTTAAGCTTTCCTTGCGTGCTTCAGTTCATACAGCTGAAGCGTGGGCAATATACAACGCTATTTCGCTCACCTTTGATTTAAATTTTCCTAAGTTTACTATTGTCTCGGTGTTCAGAATCTAGCATTTATTCGAATTGAAAGTAAGGACGAGCAGAGCTACCTGGGGTAAAACAGAGCCATGAGCAGAGAGAAATCTATAGATAGATTTATTTGTTATCGACCTCCCGTAAGCGCGCTATCTATCGGGCAGCGTTTCTGTTGTTGTCGCGCTGCGAGGCATCCGTCCAATTTAACGCATGCGTCGTGTTTCTTTCTATATTCGTGCGCAACGCTGACGCGCAGGCGTTCCCTGATTTTACCGCGCAAACAACGACGATCTCATCGTCACTTCTTTTCGGACGCTCAACGAGTGAGCATGTTAGTTATCACTTTGATATTGCGTAGATACGCTACTTTCTATAATCGTAAAATCCGTAATATTTCGGCTTCTGAGGAAGCAGAGCTGTTATATACAGCTACATCATTATTTGGAAAAGACGAAACCTTGTCTCTGGACTTTCTGACTGCTGAAAAGGAAACGAGGGAATTCCGATAGTAAAGACGAGGGCGGCCATTAATCCCGAGATATAATTTTGGAAGGACGAGGATCCCTTGCGTCGTCTTTGTACTTGATAAGTATATTTCTGATGAAAGAATTCCAGTTATTTTATTCTGGAACAAGCCTAATTTTGGCTAATTGCAAGGTAACCTTATCATTTTATTTGGTAAAACCGTTCTTGGGTTGACATTATATTCAGGCTCTACATAGCCTAATCCTCGGATATTGGTTACTGAGAATATCGTGAGATTTTCACGATTCCATTTTGTGGCGCGCATAAAGTAATACAATCGTGGCGCGCATAAATTAATATGATCGACAGGCCTTTTCTCGAGAGCTCAGTTCCTTCGTGAACTTTCCAGAAGACGAATAGTATAAGGCTATTCGTGCTTCTATCCGTATAACACATAGCGTGTTCGGCGCGTGACAACGGAATATCTGAGGCGTGAAACATCGCGTGATTTGAGCGTGATATACCGTGTTAAACTAGTACGACATTGCGTATCCTAAGCATAATACATATAGCGTGTACTAAACGTAACTAAAGTCAATATAGATATTATTATCGGATGATACAAACAGTAAATACTGTCAAAATTCTCAGTTCGAGAAACTATATTCCTTTATTAACCGTAATTATTATTATTCTATTTCTTGCGTGTTTTTCTGTATATATTTTGGTAATAATTTGCGATATTAGTCTATATTCAACTTATACAAGTTTATCCAGGTCAATAATGATTGAAGTACAATACACTATTATAACGTATCGAATTCTAAACATGATCTTTCTTTTCAGAAATTATATTCTTATTCGACGTTCTATGCTGAAACATTACTTGAACTTAGTAGTTTGATTGGTAAAAGAAAGATTAAATATCTGATAAAAAGTAAACAAAGAAAACCTTCAATCATAAATGACAACAATTCAATATAATCCTTTACTGCATTGTTCTTGTATGATTTACGTTCTTTGCATATGTTTATGACTGTTTATTATATTGTGCATTAATTTGATTTCGTTTAAATTACTTTGACATTGTCTAATTGAGATAAACATTAATTGCTGCATTCCTGCACAACCGAATGTAATACTTTGATTTTGTTATAAAATGGTATAAACATTGTACTTTTATTTTATGAATACTGGTAAGGTTTTTGGCAGTTTTCCTTACCCGTGCAACGAATGTTGGTATTCGATGAGATTCTGCCAAATAAAGTATAATTGATTCATTAAGCAAAAGGCATCGTTCTTTCCTTCCCTTCGAATAAAAGATTTGATACTCAGTTCCTATACACTCGGACTCTAAAAGGCTTTTAGAAGCTCTCTCTAATCCAGACACGTGCCGTTCAAACTATTTAATTCCACTTATAAAAACTAAAATTATCGCAGCTCAGGAACGCGGCAAAGAAATTCAATTTATCTGGATTCCTCACACAAAGGTATCACAGGTAACGAAATTGCGGACGAACTAGCAAAGAGCGCCATTCATTTAGCTATTAAAACCCCGACATTTAGACTTCCACACTCAGATTTATTCATTATACACAAAGAAAAACTTGCCACTGAATTCCACAACCATTTGTTTAACAGAGCCCGCCATAAGGGAAACCATTTTTTTCGTACTATTTACGTTAACTGCCTGTGATACTACAAAGGATTAAAGCGCAACGCTATTGTAACGATCTCCCGACTGAGAGCGAACCACTATAATTTGAATCACAGTTTTTTCAGAAAAAAATAACATCAATGACGGCTCATGTGCTTGTGGCAACCCAATCCAAGACTTCAATCATATCATTTTTTACTGTCCTCTGACGTCTAGATGGGCCGCGAGCCTTCGGCTCGCGGCAGGAACCCTCAAGGGTCCTCGCTGTAACGATATCTTCCCTATTCTGAAAAGCCCCACGAACAAAATATGCCGACTAATAATGTCCTTTTGTAAGGCAGCCGACATTGCTTTGTATTTACAAATATATATTTGTAAATATATATTTACGCGCGCCCGCGCGTGCATGAACGGCCTCCGGTTTTTCCCTATACCCCCACTCTCTCATCTCCCTAGCATTCAGTACCTACCTATCCAAACACGGCCGACAACCCAAGTGACAAACCAAATATACATAGCAACCAGTAGCACCCCACTCAAAGTTAGCTACGCAAACAGTGGACAAAGCTGGCCGTATTGTCCTTTGAAAAGAGGCAAGAGCCAATTGGGAACGGGCATGATGACGTCAGCTGGCCAAAATGCTCGTCAACACGCGAGACATATGTGTGCTCACCAACGACATATCAAGAGACACGGTAGTGTCTCGTGCCAAGTACACGCGGAGCCAGACCGACCGTGACTCTTTTATGCGACGCGACGGGTTGCGAGTATCCGAGGTGTTGAGATCTCAATAACGAGTGAACGGATCAAGTTCTAAGTAGGCTTGATCGATAGCTTGGGGTCCAATTAGGGGGGGGGGGTTCTCTCATAATATTCCGCTACGTGCCCTACGAGCGGAGATATTGCGACGCAAAGTCAAAATGTAAAAAATTTTATTTTAAGATACTTCTTCTTCTAACGCCGACGTCTCAATATTATTATGATTATTAGAGAAATGTCACTTTCACTTTTTCGATGCTGGCAGCGCAGGTATCGCCAGTTTCGATATCGCGCGCGTATTTCGAAATTAGGTCGATAGACTTATCGGTCAGGAGGAAGATTTCTATTTAGGTAAATTAGGTATATATATAATACATATTGAGTTAATTAGTTCATGTTTATCTGGAGAGATTTCGTATTCTTATTACATCGTATTACCACCGCTGCCGGAAAAGAAGGTTCTCTACGCTTGGCAGAAAGTGCCGCTAGGGAATTTTTAAGTCGATTCTTAAGGTACCATTTCATGCGGCAGCGTGCTGCCGCAGCAGTTTGCTGCTATTGGTTGAAAATTTGTTACTAGATCACGCAAAATAAATTTCACCATATTTCGCTTCATCGTTATGAAGTTCAACTGAATGAACAGCAAAACAGTACAGGGCCATTGTGTAACTTGAGTCTTAACGGCGTTATTGTTATATTGTCATCCTATTGTTATATTGTCAACTTTAACGCTAAATATCTCGCTTCGCAGGGGAGACAGCCGCATTTTTCTGCCAAATTCTTTCGTTTCGTCGTTTTGTGTCAAAACGCGTCGAATGAGCATACTTTTATTGATATTCGAGGTGCAGCGCGTATTCTAAATTACCAATAATCCTATCATGGAATCGACGGCATCGAGTGA